>NW_026555337.1:42967400-43134355 GCF_029017545.1 Prosopis cineraria
AGAACAGAATTGGAGTTAGGAAGGCCATTGTACCGTAAGCATCCTTGGCGTTTTCAACTTCTTGTGGGTTTGATTTGACATAACGATGATTAAAAGTGCTACCATTATGCATGTCCCCTTTGTGATCATCTTTCAAATGGGCAACCAAAAAAGGAATATCACCAATGACCGCTGCATTCTGAACCAGCATAAGGACAGTTATAGGGTCTACATGCGCATTGAGATTCATGTTTCAACTTGCAGTAGTATGGATATATCCCCATGCACCCAAAAGGCTGGTATTTACAAGGAAGTTCCAAAGATGCAGCCACCTTCTCCAATGCCAAGCATCTAATATTGCCAAGCTCATGTCTACAGGTAGGACACCGGTTGTGGACCCTGGGTTTGCAACCCGAGCACAAAGTATGGCCATTTGAACACTGCAACAAAGTAAAACCAAAGTGAAGGCCTTAGTAAACTTGCCAGATAAAAATTCTGTTGTTGTATATAGACATTGCCGCCAGTTTTCAAAAAAATAGCAGAACTACCATGTATACAAAAGAAACAAGCTCCATCTCTTCTAGTTTAGGCAACTCAAGAAGTTTATAGAGACATCAGCAAACCAATAATTCACAAAGCCCAATAAGGGGAAAAAAATGAATATGACAAAATTTGAGATCAAGAAATGATGACTCCTTATCATGATTAAATTATTCAACATCCAGCATTCCGGCTAACAGCTGTCATGTTCTATAAAAAAAATTGGAAATATTTTATTTTAAATGAAATAGCACCTTCGAAAAGCATCAGATACCACTTTTCAAATGAAAATCACCCCCAGTCTGTTCATCCTTTCATGGGCAATCCCCTTTCAGAAATAATTTTATCCAGTTAATACTGCAGTCCCAACACAAAGGATTTCTGATTCAGAAAAGCACTTCTATCTATTCAACTAAGAACAGATACTCCTACACTCATGTCTTGCTCATGATTATAAAATGCCCCAGAAACCTTGTAGAACTACAGAATAGGTACTCTTACACTCATGTTAGGCTATGCATTCCCTTTTAATCCCATTTTTTCTTGTCCCAATTTTGTTCTTCTGATAAGCATGTATGTAATTCGCTCAGACCAATACTCCAAATTGTAAGCACATACTATCTATAGAATTCAAGATAACAACGACGAACAATTTTTTTTATCATGGATCAAATTCACACACCCACCCACCCCTAACTAAACTTTCGCAAAGGGAAGAATGGACCCCACACACACACTCCCCCTATACCACTTGGGGGTTTGACACCACAAACTTCCCCTTTGAGGGGAGGGAATGTGGGGTGCCATTTGTGCTAGAAGGTCAAGGCAACAATGAACAATCAATTATATAAACAACCTGGTGGATTGGAGGGTACATTGCATTCAAGCACACAGGACACTCTAGAAGTTCACGAACACTGCTTGTAACAGCTACATTAGATTTTAGTGCAGTTGGTGCAGGATCATTCACTAGCTCGCTGATATCCATTGGCTCTTCATTTGAAGGAGGATCAACATCAGATTTGCTCCGTATATCATCAAAGAATGGATTACTAGAAGCCATGCTCATACAAGCAAACCACCCGCCCTGTAGGGGGGAAAACCAGCAGTTTGCTTCAATACCTATAAATAATAAAATTTGTAAACATGGAAAAATTTAATAAGTATCACATGCTGAGATCCAGGTAAGTAAGACCTAGGAATACAGAATTAGTGGTTCAACCAAAAACCAAATAACCTTCATCTTCATTGAGATTAAAATCATCACACAATCTGGGTTCACAATCACTCACAAGTGGTACAACATTCATCACAATGCACAAACCAGTAGCATAATCTGTCAACTTGTTTGTTCAGCCAAACAAAACTATTTTCACAAGAAAACCTGAACCATCAATAATCCTAAGGCAATTCCAAAATTGGGTGGATCAAGGATGCATCATTATTCACCAGTTAGGGTGGTTTATGATTATGACCATTAGATTTAGTTATGAAACACATTTAACCAACTCTTCCTATATAATAACTTTCTTACATTGTTCAGCAATCTTCTTTCCTTCTATTAGCCATTCAAATGTTCTCCACAATTTTGAATTGCTATAACCAAATCCTCAGGAATTTTGGCAGAGTATGATAATATCTCCTTCCAGGGAAGGGGGATCAAGCAAACAGCACCAATTCAAAGTACATTCATGCAACAGAAAGTCAAGAATTAAATTTTATAACTTCCAATACGTATTTTCCAACAGCAGTGATAATGAAGTTAAATCACACACAAGCACGTCAAAAAGGAGTTATCCAACAATCATCAAAAACTTAAGTCCCAAGCCAAGTCTCAATTTTAAATCCCTAGCATACATGTTTCAGCACATAGTAGGTATATTAAATTAGATTTAAATACAGGGTTCATATGCTCTCATATATACAAGAGCACGCGGGGTGTGTGTGTGTTGTGTCCTTGCACATTTCATTTTGCCATGCCACTGTCTTCTCAGTCAGTAATAAAGCTGCTGGCCTCTCAACCATCATTATGCCTCCATATTGACTAGAAAAGTAATAAAAGAGATCATAAAAGCAGGTCTACAACTCCAAATGAAGAAAGCAACAAAATAGAGCAGAAATAAGTAATTTTACAATCTATAATTATAATGCATTCAATACAAAAAAAGTAAATACTTGTGCCAATCACAAGAAAGATGCTGCACAAAGGGGTATAAATGATAAAAAATCCTCAGTTGCTTAGCAAATTTCAAACTGTAGTCTAAACAAGCTAAAGCTAAGGAATCAAAACTACAAAGTCATGATATTCTGACAAAGGAGTGGTGGACGAAACAACCAGCAATCATCGATATAATGACGGCAACGGGGAAAAAAATCACTTTAAATCATTGCAGCAAGTCAAATAACCAACCCAGTGGCAATCCATGAGAAACCACACACACACTCAGAGACAACTAAGGCCACACAATCATTCCAAAAGCCATGAACACGACCTATTCCATCATACAGATTATGAACATTGACCGAATCTCGCACCACCAGACATTCAATTTACCGAGCAACAACAAAAAAAAATCTAAGCGATGAAGCAGATTAAACAGCTTCAGAAGACCAAACTGTTGTATCCAATCACATGACAGACTTAAACCCTAACCTTAAACAAAAAATGCACAGTAATTCCGACCAAACCAAACAACAGATCTACGAAATAGAAAGTCAAAACCGGAGGTAGAGAAATAAAATTAAAAAAAAAGAAACAAGGAAACCCGTAATCACCGGAAATCAGAGAGAGTCTCATCAAGCACCAAAGGAACGAAAACAAGAAAAACAGAAGCGAGCCAGGAATATAATACAGGGAAGCAGGAACAGAAGAGACAACTACCTAAAATGATGAGTTGATCAACAGGCCATTGCTGATAGAATATGAAACGAAACGCAGGAGATTGGGTGAAGAAGAGAGACAAGGAAAGCGATTAGGAGGGAAGTTGGTAGAACACCCCGTGGGCTTCGTATGAGGACACAGTAATAATTAATAAGAGCAGGCACGAGTGCGCGCTCCGAGTGGGAGACTTCAAATTAAAGAGAACGAAGAGAGAGAGAGGAGCGTATGAAAGAGGAGAAGGAGAGAGGCATTTCTCGGGAAAATAAAAGACGAAAAAGTTTGGTTGCACTCTTCTTGCGTTCAAACTTCAAAAATCATCATCAACTAGCATAATGTTCAAACTTCAAAAATCAGATCAATTAAAGCCACCGATTTAACATTTCTCAGGAATAGCTAATAAAGTTAGCTTGAATAACTTGTTTTAAAGTCTGGCCGGTTAGGAGAAAAAATTAATCAAAATAAAATGCCTTTTTTTTTGAGGCTCGACCTAGGTAATATGAACCAAATGAGCTAATTCTAATAAATTAAGGTTAATTTGTTTAACTGATATTATTTATTAAGAATTGAAAAATAAAAATTGGAGGGAATTTTTCGTGCTACAACCCCATAAAACAAGCATAATTAAAGTGAACCATGATGAAATTAACTAATCTCATACATTTATTATTTGAATATTTTTCAAATGTATAGAATATTTTGAACTTACTCCATCATTTAGATGTAATTTTGAAAAAAAATATCATACAAAAAATAATAAATGAGTCGCCCACCCATCATGAGGATTGGATTTAGTTGAAATTTTTCTATTTATATGAAAATGGATTAAACACAATTCAACTCATATTTTTCTCAATTCATATATGAGTTAATTCATATAATATAGATTTGTCCTATTCCCTACTCTAGTGAGAAGGTTGGGGCAATTACATATTATCTATCACTAAGAATCTCTCGTCAAAGATGAAATTTGATCTCATGATCTTAAAAATCATGGGCCAATTCCTTAACATTAACCTTTTCTTGTTTCACCGATTCACATTTTAATAGTATATATTATTAACAATATTTTACAAGAAAGTTAAAGCATTTTAGAAAATAGAAAATTAATTTCACTAAAAATGAAGTTTAAAAAATTATATATATATATATATATATAATGTGAATAATGCTAGGAACTAAAAATATAATTTTAAAAATATAATAAAAAATTTATAATTTAAAAATAAAAAATAATTATGAGATTGAAAATGTCTATAATCTATAGTGTATTATTAATGTTGTTAAGAGTTATTCCTCCAATTAAAAAATATAAGACATTTTTAAGAAGTTGAATACTAAAAAATATAATACATTTTTAGTCTTTTAAAATGTATTCATTGTCTTTTATTTCAAAAATGTCCCTATTAATAATGATTTTATATTTATTGTAGGGTATTTAATAGGGATAAATATAAAAAGATAGAGTTAATTTAAAAGTAGATAACTACTTTATTGGAGGTGAAAGCATTTTTAAATGGATGAAATAATATTAAAAGAAATATGAGTGTCTCATGATTTCTAAAAAAATATTTTTGAATAAAGTAATAAATGATTTATTAACATAGAGTACACATAAGTAATAAAAATATAATGTAAAAATTCATAAATATTTTATAATTTAAAAAAAGTATGATATTTAAATATATACTATAAAATTATTAATATTGATCAATATTAATAACATTATCAATATCAATGCCAATACTAATATCATTAAATAAACTTTGACATAAAAATTTAAAAAAGTTGAAAAAATTAAAAGTTTTCAATTAAACTATAATATTTATAAAATTCAATGAAAATAAAACATTTAGTATAGGTTAATCACTCGTATTTAATTTATGAAATGTCGCGTTATCGATGAACATTAAAAATTAATATATGAAATTTTTGTTAGTATGTAGAAGAAAACGACAACAGCATTAGTTATTGGACCCACTCCTAAATATTTTTCAATGGCAAAAGAAAATATGTTGCTGTAGACATTGGTGTAGAGTTTGACTTTAATCTCCCCATGTGATTTAAATTTGAAACTCATTCATTTCAAATGTCATGGAGAGAAATAAAGTACTGTCAGATCACCCAAAAAAAAAAAAATAAGCGCAATAAATAGCGTTATCTTTTGAATAATATTCAAATAAAGAGAGAGATAATTTTTTTTTAAAAAAAAAAAGTGCAAGCCACGTTATCAAAAGGCCAGTAGAACGAGCCCACACTATTCCTTGACTTGAATTCTAGTAAAGGTTTCTATATTTTTAGTTTTTGGCTAAAGTATATTTCAAATTTTTTAATTTTATGTAAGATTTTAATTTAATTTTTTAATTTTATAAAGTATTTTTTATTTTTTAATTTTAACATTTTCAGTTTAAATGATTATTTTTATATATCAATCATTATTATTTTAAAAAAATTAAACTTAATATGTCAAAATTTGAGAATGTTTTGTCAATATTTAAAAGTTTATTATGAAAATTTGTTGAGATAAAACTAATATGATTAAAATATACTTTTAATCCTTTAACTTTATATAAGGTTTTAATTTAATTTTTTAATTTTATAAGGTATCTTTTTAGTCTTTTAGTCCTAACATTTTTAGTTTCAAATGATTATTTTTTGTATCAATTATTATTATTTTAAAAAAATTAAACGCAATATGTTATCATTTAAGAATATTTTATTAATATTTAAAAGTTTAATGTAAAAATTTGTTGGGATAAAACTAATAATTTTAAAATTAAAGGACTAAAAAAATACTTTAAAAAGTTAAAGGATTAAAATGAAATGTTATGTAAAATTAAAGGATTAAATGAATACTTTAACCTTTAATTTTTTTTTACTATAATTTTTGCTATGATTTTAGTTGTACACACTGGATGAAGTAATTTCAATTTAAATTAAGGTTTTTATATTTATTTTTTAGAAAATATAATTAAGAAAAATATGTTTTATCAACAAATATTCATAACACATAAAATATAAAATACACATCAAGTCGACAAGTCATACTTATAAGTTGTAAATACTGTACGTTATCATTCTCAGACTTTATACAAAAAAAAATGTATCTAATTATTACATTACAAATAAATAATTTAAAATCTGTGAAATGTAAATTATTAACACATCACATTATCAATATAACATATAAAATTGATACTAATAAATTGGTAAAGACATCAAATTTAATTAAATGATAAATAATACGAGTGAAATTGGGAGCGTCTCTATGTACTTGAAAATCCATTTCTTTTTCTCATAAAACAAATCTATTTCAATTTTTTTATTTATAAGTATTCTTCTATTAGAAGAATTCATTCTAATTTTGAATATAAAACATTTTCTTTTTTAATAAATGAATATATGAAATTATTAAGAAACAGGATGATGTGGGCCTGGAGGAAACAGAGGTTGGGGACGTGGGGGTGACATTTAAGTGGAGTCACGAGTTTCCCTTCTCCTATGGTTTTAATATTTAATTTTTTATTTATAGAGTGATTTTGTTTTTATTATAAATATAGAGTGATTTTTGCTGTTCTTGAGTGGATTTTAATTTGTTGCCACGGTTTATTTTTCTTCAACATTGACAATTTTTTCTTAAAAAAATGTATGACACATGAAAAGAATATAATAAGATAATTACTGCTTTCAAATCGTAATGCGTAGATAATTTTTACTCTGTGGCAAAAAAAAGAAAGATAATTTTTATTTTACATTTTTCTAGAAAACACAATATACTTTCTAATCCTTATTATAATGCACACTTTAAAAAGAATAGGTGGTTTTTATTACAAAAGATATTAATTACATTTTTTTTAAAATTATCTCCATCTAAAGTTTGCAATATGTTTTCTTTCCAACTTATATACTAAAATTTGATATAATTTTCATTGTAACTCTTCTTATTGTAACTAATAGTTTTAGATATAGGTAAATTTAGATTATTTTTTATTTTTAAATAGATATAATGGCTCAATTGCATTATTAATTTTAATGATTTGATTACAAATATTTTATAGTAAAAATTGAATAATAGAATTAAAAATTAAACCATCCGAAATTCCGAGGAGCCGTGGGCCCTTACTAGATTCTCAATTATTAGGAGAAACCACTTTCTTATTTAGCCTAAGAGGAAAAAAAACACTAAAAATCCAGGGCAAACATACGTTAAGGAACACCTTTCGAAGTTATAAGATGATAAATTGTGGCAAGAAAATACCTTAATGGCTTAATCCTTCATTTGGATTTAAAAAAATAAAGAAAAAAGAAAATAAGAAATGAAACTCTTAAAAATAATAAAAAAATTACTATTTTTCAAAAAAATCTCTCTTTCTAATTTTTAATCTCTTTATTTTATTTTTACATTTTTCTTCAGTCTAAATCAAGCCTAAGCTTCATTTATTTGTCAACAAATAACCTGTGCCCATTTAATTCACATAATGTATATAACAAAATTTACAAAATACAAAATAAATAATGTAAAAAAAATTAAAAAAAAAAAGCTCCACCCCTCCCATTCATTTTTTCTCTTCCTAATGCTCTCCAGATCTTCCATCCCCTTTCAATTTTCATTTGTTGGTTTGGCTTCTCTTCTCTTCATGTTATTAACTCTCTTTTATTTTTTAGATGGAGCGATTAATCCTCTTATCAAAAGAGAAAAATTTGACAACAAAACTTCTTCCATTTCGTCTTCTCATATGTTGAAAATTACTAAACAAAATTTTTATAAATACAAAAGCATAGAGAAAAAAAATCAAAATATACAAAATTTATTTTTTTAAAAAAATTAAACTATAATAGCAGTTAAAAAAAACTATAAAAACCATCGTGATATTACAAAATCACCCGTTCTTCTTGTTTTGTACTTTTCAAAATTTCAATTTGGTAGAGATTTGTAATCACTACAAATTTTAAAATTCTATCACTGATGCTAGTAAAGGTGCAATACTTGCCAAAACATTAGCAGCAAAACTTGGTAGCAGCAAGATACCACCAACTATTAATAGTAGCAAGTTTGAGTTTGACCAAATACATGGTGTTTTTTTGCAATTGCCACTAAGGGCCCATTTGGTATGATAAAAAATGAAAGGAATGGATATAGAAATGAAATTGGAAAAATGTTTTTTGATATAATAGAATTGGAAAATTTTTTCAATTCCAATTCTACCAAAATATGTGGAATGGCTTCCATGTTAGGTTTAGGATTCAAATATTTCAAATTTCATGTTGCACATTCCATTTTTGCCCCTCCCACTTTCATTCAATCACAATGCCTGTTAACCTTTGTGTAAATTCTCATTGTCCTTCTCACCCACAAATGGGCTTCTCATCCCCATCACTAGTAATTCACACTCTAGATTTATCATTACCTCATTGTATTCATCACCACCACCAATAGCAATGACACTGTCAATAAAGAAGCCACAAACGTTGTTCTCTCCCTCCCTCCCTCTTTCTTGATGGGTTTGATATGATGGTTTAAGGTTCAACCCTTCACTAACAATGCTCAATCTTAAGAACAAGCAACAATGAGGTCTGGGGGCGACTTCAAAGGGAGAGATAATTTCTTCAATTATTTCTTCTTCTTATGATGGCAACCACACAAAAATTCAATAGTCATTGTAAATGTACAAGTTGTGAATGTAGTTAATGGTAAATCAAGATGATCACATAGAGAATCAAGTCAAATGGTAAATAGGCATTAAATTTTTAAATTTTATTTTTAAGTTAAGCAAGCAACTTGTAGTGATAAATGATTCAATTTAGAAATAAAAATGTAAACTAGGCAACAAAGATTTTTAGGCTCTCTAAACTCAAGAAGACAATATGAAAAGTACCCTAAAGTTTTAATCTCTCATTTGTTCCATTGCACTCAACTTACCAATAAATTGATTTTTAATTTTATTTTTAAGGGTTGGAATACTTGAATTAATCTTAAATATTGACCTTTTGATTACCCAAAATCCTACTTGTTCTAACTTAATAATTCTTTGCTAAAATTAAATTAAGAGCATTAAGTTCAAATATCTTCTAACCACTTAGATATTTTAGGTACATTATTATCCTAAAGACAAATTAGTGATAGTTAATCATAATCATTCAATTCCAAGAGTCTAAATAAAAATTTCTTTCTCAAGTTCAATCTATTTTTTCAAATTATCATTTAATGGTGGCCAATTATCAAGCACTAACACAAAGCAAAACTAGAATTAAAATATAAAACATCCATTAATAATCACAAAGTAATTGGTAAATTAATATACAACAAGAACAAATGAGTTCAAAGGCATTTCAGAGCATCAAAGTTTAGATTCATACAGCTAAATAAAACATCAAAATGGCATAACAGTGGCTTAAATTCGGACACATAAGAGAAAGAAGAGAAAAAGTGATGAAAAACTCAATGAAGACATGAATGATAAGTCCTCTTCCTCCTAAGTTCCAAAATTATTCCAAACTCTCCAAAATCATCTCAAGAACTTTAGAGAATGTTCAAAACAAAATCTGGTTCGAAAAACCTTTCCCTCTTTGATCTGACTGAAAAATGAAGTTGTACGTTTTGACAGTAAAAATTGCCATGGCAACTACCATAGTGGGTTCCTATTTTGGTGTTTGCATGAGAGCTATATTGTAGGAATTTGTTATGGCAACTGAGTAATATGTCGTGGCGTCTTTTTTCTTGTAATTTTTCTTTACTTTTGACATCCTTTCATGCTCATTAAATGCAATCTCGAGGTGATATAAAATAATGCAAACAAAATAAGTAACTAAAAACGCACAAAAAGATAAAAAAAATTAAAAACCACAATTTATATATAACGACATTAAATAATAAACCAAATTATTAAATAAAAGACCCAAACTAAGAAGAAGAAATAAAATACCTCTTTAAATCTATCCAAAAATAACATTTAAAATATCAAAATATAAAGAGTTATTAAAGAGTCTAGTTCCTTATAACATAACTAATTAAGTTTGAATTCTCATTAAGAGGGGTGCCTACATTTAGCACCTGATCATTGTCTTATATTTAAAATTAAAAATATGTACTTCACTTAAAAATTAAAATTTTTGGTTCATACTAAAATTAAAATCTAAGAAATTACACATTTAATAATTACACATTTAAAGACAATTTTAATAAATGGCATCTTCCATCAAATCACTTTTTAGAAGAAAAAAAATTTCCAAACAAAAATCACAAATGATAATCACTTAGAATTAAAATTACTTTTTTAATAGAAACAGAAATCATATATTAAAAATGTAACATTTTAAATTTTTGAACTTATTTTTTCACAAACTAATAAGTTATTAAACCAAATTATTAATATTTAACACTTGCCATGGTACAAAAAGAACTACCATACCCTAGTAATTAAAGAATAAAATCCCTTTTTCAAATCCTACAATAGTAAAAATGGAGATGTAAATAAATCATTTGACAAATAACCTACCATGGTAAAAAAAATTTAACATAATAAATAAAATCTATCATGATAATTAAAATAATAGTTAAAGTAAATTATACCTATGGGAAAAACAAGGTGAGATCATTTGCATCTAGGGATCCCATAGAAGCTGTCAATGTTTAAAATCAATTAATGGTTTTTAAATCAAAATTTAGCATAGAAGCATGATTTGTAAGGTGGCAAAATCTCAAAAAATTTTCTAAGCACAAATTTTTGACATAGCAATGTGACCTAAGTGTACATCCCAAAAAATATAAAATAAATCCTAATTAAGTCAAGACACTTTCCAAACATTAAGTTATTTAATAATACTTAAGCTGGGTATGAACAGTTAACACTTGGTATCAACCAAGAATGATTCTATGATCTACACTTGTTCACAACATGATCACATCCATACAACCTTACTAATTACTCAAAAATCCCAAACAAGCTCAATTATATTACTAGTATCTTAAAAAAGTAGTTAGGACCATGAGGGACAAACAGAATCCTCATGGTCAAGCATATAAGTCAAATCTAAGGTTATAAGGGATATACAAAATTCTCATGGCATAATATTCAAACCAAGTCAAGAGCCAAGAGGGAAAGACAAAGTCCTCTTGACTATATAGATGTAGCTAATCAAAATTAGAGTCTACATGCTCTACAAAATATTAATAATCCTAAGTTGGCAAATTATGCATTGAATAATCAAAATAAAGAGGCTACACTAGGAAATGGTGTCTCATACACCAAGCTATGGCTTAGGTGTTTCCCTAACTAAACTCACTTCTGTAAAAATATTAATCATAAGGACTGAGATTTAAAAGTCCTAATAACTAAAATCAATATGTAATGATGCATACAAATGCAACTAATCATGCGATTGCTAATTGGGTATATAAAACATTTATCCAAACAAACTTTACAAACAAACTAAACAATTATTTTGATGCATGACTACACCTTATATCCCTTTTTATGCCTTTCTCGATAGCCAAATCACCTGGCCAAAGGTGAGTTGGACCACATTACAAGCCACTCATTAGTCTAATGAAGGCTTGCCACGTGGTAAAGATTATTCAAATAAAAATTCCTAATAATATAATATTTTAGAAGGCCTCGACAAGTCATGCATAATTAAAACAATGAAATAAAAACATAACCAAATAGCTTTCATGCTTTCAAATAATAATATCTCAACATAATACACAAAGCATAATTTTAATCCACTTAGCAATAATTCCAAATAATTATGTAGAAACAATATTTCCAAACACTATAATTTTTTCAAAACAATTAGATAACACATAACTAATTACATACTCGTGCACACCATCATACATTAATAATGGTTACCTTGTATTTTGGACAACAAATTTTCCTTCACAATACCACTTTCTAGAATCTTTTGATCAATACAATCTACACAACTATATAATAATATATAGTATTAATTTCATAAGTAACAATAATACTCTACTCCAATTATAGAGTTAGAAAGTCTAGACCTAACCCACACCTAATACAAAATCAAGATTAGTATCCATTTTAACCCTTTTAAAAATTATTTCTAACATCCTCTTACTCTCATAAGATCTAATTACACCTAAGATTAATATTTATCTTATAGAGGGATAAAATTGATAACTCATGAGCATGCAAGAGAGAGATATTCTGGCATCGTTGTTGGAAGACTATGATGCGTTTGAAGAAGAAAGTTCACACAGGTAAAGGTACTTTTTCAAACGATCAAGCTCTTGTGCCCAAGGAGGAGCCTTGGATGCAGGACGAAGAAGACGGTAGAATGAATGTGGATGAAGTAGGGAAGGATGAGGAGACAGAGAAGAGTACTGACCCCCTAAAGCATGAAAGTCATATAAAAAAGCATGTAAGAATGAGAAGGAAGAGGTGGAAGAAGAGGAGGATTGGTAGAGTAATGATAAGTGGAAGTCGAATCTCTATTAAGATGACCCCACATGGTTTTAATATGATAATATCTCTTATAGAGAAGGCTCTTACAGTGTAATTGTTAGGTCAGATGGTTTGGTCAGAGTACATGGAAATGAAGTTACCATAGATATAAGGGAGAATAGGTGTGGAGGTGATCGATGTGGGATCAAGTTTCTTCATAATGCAATTTAAGAATACCAAGGACTATGAATTAGCATTGACTGGTAGACCATAACTGTTATTTAACCATTATATTGATGTTCAACCATGGAAAGAGGACTTTGAACCGGATGAAGAGAGGATTTTAAAGATCATGACCTAGATTCGTATGTCCAAACTCCCTTTAGATTACTATAATAAAGATATTTTATATGTTCTTGGTTATCAGGCCGAGTTCTAAAAATTGATATGACAACCATATGAAGGAAGAAGGGAAGGTTTGCTCATATATATGTTGAACTAGACCTAAATACAGCATTGAGACCAATCATATTTTTCAATGGAAAAGAGAAGAAGATCCAATACGAGGGCATTCATCTGATTTGTTTTAGATGTGGCAAGTATGGTCATGACTCTAACCACTACCCAGAAAAATTACAGAAGATTGTAGGTGGAAGGAGCATGAATGAAGAGAGGGTACAGTTTGATATAGAAGTTAAGGATGATGAATTTAAACCAGCTTGTGATAAGCTCGAAGAGGTCAAGGAGGTTGATGAGGAGAAGGCGGTTGATTCATAAGTCCAGTATGATGCTTAGATGTTGGTTTAAAGGTACAAGCATTTCCTGCATAGCGGACAGATGGAGGGGCAATCATTAAAATTTAACCAAGAAATCAAGGGTGAAAAATCAATTTGGGTGAAAAAATCTTGCCATTCAGTTTTAGAGAGTAAGCAAGCAGATTTAGAGGGTGATATTTCGAAGAAAGTGGAGGCAAGAATTCTAGTTAGAGATGTTTGATGTTTTAAATAGAATGAATAAGGTGGTAGGGTTGAATAATAGAAGTGGATTATCTAATGGGCCTCCTAACAAAAAGCAAAATAGGCTAAAACAAGGAAAGAATAAGCAAGTTGGGCAGAGTCAAGGAGATAGCTTGGGACGTGAGCGGAATCTACTTAATGGACCATAAAATAAAAAAGCTAATTTAATAGGGATAGAGATTTTGAATAGGGCTAAAATTAGATTGAGCTTAGATAAACGGGTTTCAAACATAGTGCAACAAGTTAGTGGGAAGGATTATGGGCTTAAGGAGAAGATTATAGATGAGTTTATAAACTCAATTTTAGAAAAAGTTCATAGAAGAAAGTGAGATCAAAGTGGAGAAGGATGTTATGAATTTAAATGATGACCCATTGGGTCCAAGTATGAGTTCATCTAATATGGAACAAGTAGGTATGATTAAGGCTTGTCTTGATGATTTCTGCTATATTTCTAGCGAAAAGGTCAATAGTGCAAAATCAAGAAATTTCTTTTCTCAGAATATTAAGAGCTTCCAAGTGAGAGAGATTAGTGAATTTTTAGAATTTACTTCTACCTCTGGTCTTGGAAAGTATTTGGATATATCGTTACATCACAAGCGAATATCTAAGGATACATTCCAATATGTTATTAATAAGATAGATAGTAGGTTATCACCATAAAAAGCCAATACATTGTCACTAACTGCTAAACATACTATTATATCATTTGATATGGCTGGCATTTCTAGTTATACAATGAAGTCAACTCCTTTGCCTATCTATATGTGTAATGAGAATGATAGAAAAATGCCATCACTTTATATGGGGAGAGTCAACCTCAAACAGGAAGATGCATTTAGTGGCATGGGAAGATATTTGTCAATGCAAAGAGGAGGGTGGGTTTAGTCTAAAGAGGGCTTATCATCAAAATAAGGCATTTATGATAAAGCTTGAATAAGGTTTGATTAATAGGAGGGTTACTTTATAGGTGAAATTCATGAGAGAGAAGTATAGATGTGGTGATAATTTATTACCTAAAGTTGAGAAAAGAAGAGGTGGATCAAGTGCATGGTACAGGATCTGTAATGCTTGGGAGGAAACCATGAAAGGAATTACTTGGCAAGTTGGACATGGTAATCAAATTAAATTTGGAAGGATTGCTAGCTTTCATGCCATGAACCATTCTTAACTTACATAGTGAAACATGTTCCTAAAGCTTTATGGGAGGATACAGTGGATAAGTATATGACTTCGATAGGTGGTTGAAATATAAGCAAGTTTGTTGAATATCTACCTAGTTCTATTTTAAATGAGATATATCGCATGTCCTATAGTGACATGGATGACCTACCAAGATGGAGACGGTCTAATTGTAGGGATTTTACGACTAAGTTTGCCTATAGAAAGCTTTATACTAACAGGGGTTCATCTTGTCAACATTTACAAAGTAAAGTTTGGAAGGCCTCTATCCCTTAAAGAAATAAAACTTTTCTTTGGCTTTGTCTAAGAGGTCGACTCATGACTAATTTTTTTATAAGCTATGAGGGGACTTCAAACAAGTGATATTTATGGTATTTGTAACAATAGTAGAGAGGACATCTTACATGTTCTACATGATTGGTCCTTTATGTCTGATTGCTGGGAAAGATTAATGCCATTGGAGTTAAAAATAGCATTTTTATGCCACAGTAATTATGCTAAATGGATTGACTAGAACATCTTTAATGGTTCCATGTTGAGAGGTGTTCGATGGAATGTTTGGTTTGCAACTACATGTAGACAATCATGGGTGTGCAGAAACAACAAAATATTTCAAGAGAAGGAGATTGCTGTACATACCATTCTTGCTCAGGTACAAGTGATAGTAAGATGGTAGAACTTGAAACTGATGATGGATCATATGAGGAGTGCAGATGATAGCTGGCATGCTCTTAATGTGGGAATAATTGAATTTTATACTGATAGAGCTTGCTTGGATGATAGAAACAGGGTAGGATGTGGAGAAGTTGCCCCAGACCATATGGGGAAGGCTCTTAGGGGCTTTTTTTATCATATTGGCAATGGTAGTAATTTGTGTGCAGAGTTTTAAGGTATTTTATAAACTCTTAATAGAGCTTGGGACTCTAACTAGAAGAACATAGAAGCGAAGATTGATTATCTTGAAGCAATTAAAGTTTTGTGATGTGATGAAATTTCTCAGCACCTTGGTCATAATATCATTATTGAAATTCATCACATGTTGTCTTGGAGTTGGAGAGTGAATATAAAGTGGTGTAGTCAGGAAGCTAACGTTGTTGCGGACAAGTTAGTAAAGGAAGCTTTAATTAGACACAAAGGGGTTGTAACTTTTTCAAACCCTCCTGATTGGGTTTTTAATTTATTATTAGCTGCTGTAAGGGTGTAATACCTTATGCTGTTCATTCATTGAAAAAAATTACACCTCAAATCAATCCAACTTCAATATTTCATCATCACATTGCCTTAAAATTAGTCCCAAAAATACCTCAAAAATAAAAAATTTTCCTCAAGCATCATATCATCATTCTAACACCTTAGAAACACTTATCCATACTTAAATAAATATCTAAACATAAGAAATAAACCCTACAAGTTCAAATTCAAACAAAACATCATCATCTAAGTTTGGAGTTTAACTAAAAATCCTCAAATTTGAATTCCAATCATAAAAGGATGTTTTATAGCATTTAGTATACTCTCAACAACCTCAACAACCATAATAAATCATCTTAAATTTGGATTAAATATCCTATAGAAAATCCTAACTCAGAAATATTCCTCAAACTCAAAGAAAATTATATAGAATGATAGCTTAAAGGACTAAGAACTTATTCCAAGTGGTTGCTCTACTTGAAAACACCTCTAACCTATTAGATTTTCGTGCCCTAGCAGTGCCTCACCATAGCTCCCTCTAATTTCTCTCCTCTCTCATGCATTTCTGTCTGAAAACAAAACCATGAATGCCTTTAAAAAGGCTTGTCCACACGTGGTCAAGACAAGTGTAAACTTATCTACACATGGACACCATTTTAATAAAATGAATGCATTTTGGGTCTCTATCTATTCGTAGTTGTGTGTCTTATGAGCACATTTGCACGTGATCAACTGTAACATCCTGATTTTTATATAATAAAGAAATTATAAAATTTAGGTTTTGAGGAAAAAAATGATAATAATAGGAATTTATATTATTTGAGGTTATTTAGAAATAATATTATAGTTAGGTATTTAATTATGCATTTAAAAATTTAAATTTAAAACCACATAAGCAATATTTAGTTAAGATATAATACATAAATAATTTTTTTATGTGTGTGTTAAAAAAAAAGAGAAGGTAGAAGGAAAAAAAAGGGGTGGAAGGTTGTTGTTTCTAAATTCCACATTGGTTAGATGAGTGAGGAGAAGAGGTACCTTCATGTATAAAAAGGAGGGGGTGTGTGCATTAGGAAGCATGAGAGGCTAAGATGTAATTTAGAGAAAATTATAACTTATGGCCCAAAGGTTTGAATAATTAAATTCAGACCTATAGTTTTTTTTTAAAATATAATTTTGGGACCCACAATCTCATTTTTATATTATTTTTCTCTCTTCCTCTCACGTTGCTCGGCATTTTCTCGCAAGGGGGATTATTTTCTTGTTCTTCAGGTTTGTTCTAACTTTCCTGTTTAGATTAGCATTTAAAAATTTATTTAATTACAAAATTGATTTTATAGTTATTTTCTAAATAATATTAGCTTTCTAGTGATATGATTATTTTGTAGGATAGAGTAAATATTCTGATTAGGATTTTTTTTATAGGATAGTTAATCTGATGATATGATGGATTAAAAATATAGGTTAAAACTCTTAGGGATATAATAAATATTATAGAATATTTTTTTGAGGTTGAAACTCATGTTTAAGAATTTTTGAGTTAAAATTTAGATCTATATGGTTGAATTTATGTGGAATCTGAGATGTAGGGATGAACCTCTAATTATTAAATATTTATTTAAGTATGAATAGGTATTTTTGAGGTCATAGAAAGGTGATTTGAGGCTTCAGGATAATTTTAAAATTTTTAATTTATTTTTGGATAAATTTTTAGAATATAGAAGGATGAAATTGTAATACTAGAAGTGATTTGAGGATGAAAAAATAGTTTATTAGGGTACGAGAATTTTAAAAAAGAATTTAAAAAGTTAAATAAGGCATAAATCTTAAATTAGTGTTAATATGGATTATAGATCTAAGACTTTTTAACTCTTTAAATTAGAGCTATTTATTTTAATGTAAAATTAATATATGGTATTGTGAAATAATTATGTAGATTATATTAACAAAGATAGTGGTAAAAAGGAGTTGTGAAGGGAAACTTGTTATTCAAGACATAAGGTAACCATTATTAATGTGTTGTGATGAGTGTGTTTGTGAATGGTTATGTGTTGACTTGTTGTTTGGAAAAATTATGAATTATTGAAAATAAATACTGTTATATACTTGTTTGAAATTATTGCCAAGTGGGTCAAAAATTTATTTTTATTTATCATGATGAGATATTATTGTTCGGATATATTCCTGTTTGGATATTTGAATGATACATGACTTGTCAGGGTATTTTAATGTATGGTGTTAATGGAAATTTCTGTTCGGTTAATTATTACCACGTGGTAAGCCCTCATTGGACCCAATGAGTGGCGTGTCGCTTGGTCCAACTCACATTTGGCCGGGTGATTTGGCGTCCGAGCATGGCGAAAGGAGGATATAAGGTGTAGTCATGCAATTAAATACTTGTTCAATTTATTTAGAAATATTGTTCGATTAAATGTTTTTATGTGCCCACTTAGCAATCGCATGATTAGTTATATCCGCATGCATCATTATATATTAGTTTTTGGTTACTGAGACTTTTAAGTCTTATTTCCCGTGGTTAATATTTTTACAGGAGAGAGTCTGGCCGAGAAAGCACCAGAGACATAACTTTGGTGTATGAGACACCATCTTTTACGTTGCCTCTCATTTTGTATTATGCAATGTATCTTGTACCAACCTAGGACATTTCTTATTTTGACAATATGTAAACTCTAATCCTTTTTATTAAATGCAATTATATGACCAAGAGGATTATGTTTGTCCCTCTTGATTCATGACCTGATTTAAATATCACGCCATGAGGATCCTGTCTGTCCCTCATGGTTCTAATTGCTTTTTTTTTGAGATATTTTAAGACCAGTGGTATATTGTCTTGGATATATCATGGTAGAAATTTTCTACCATGATAAGGGTATGATAAGGGTTCAATGAAAAAAAATAATTTGTTGAATTAATAATTTGTGAAAAATTAATTTATAAATTTGAGGGTGTTACATCAACTACCTGATGGGCCCATTGGGCCCAATAACTTATTTTGGACTCTATTTATTAAAGGTTTTTGGTTGAATTAAACTCATAATTAATTGCCTAAACATGTCATTAACCTAAGCAACCTCAAAAGTATTTTTATTCCTAAATCTCATCTCAAGTAAATTTCAAATCCTAACATTAAATCCTCAAGTTTCCAATTTATTTCTTAAATTAAAAATCTAGATGTTACCAGAAAAAAAACCTCAAAATAGAGTACAAACAAAAAAGAAAAAATAATAATTAAAGACCTCATAAGAACATTAATGACAAATATAAACTCTAAATTATTGAGATCTTAATAACATATCATGGTCCTTATTTGCAAGTAAAAAAATGTAAATAGTCAGTTGAAAAATCAACAAAGTGCACTTTGGATTATTTATAACGTCAATTGAGAATTTATAAGAGTCAATTCTAAATCTCAATTTTTTGTTGTTAATATGCAAATAAATCACTTAGGAAATCAAGAAAATATACTTAAAATTATTTGTAACATTAGTTAAAAATTTATGAAAATTAATTGTGAATCATAAGTCAATCACTTATAATTTTTTTGCTGTCAATATATAGACAAATCACTTGAAGAATCTATAAAATAAACTTGAATTATTTGTAACATTAATTAGAAATTTATAAGAATTAGTTGTGAATCGTAAGCTAATCACTTATAATTTTTTTCTATTACTTAGGAAATTAATAAAAGATACTTGAGAATATTTGGGGCATTAGTTGTGAATTTACAAGTTATGAATATCAAGTTAATCAATAAAAGATAATTTATTACAAGTAAAGACTATGATAAGCTATTGAGATTTCAATAATTCAAAATTTATAAATATCATTAATGTTTTTATGAGATCCCTAATTATCATTTTCCTAATGAAAAACAGCGAGCTAAGGATCTCTTTCATCAAAGATTAACAACAGTACAATTATCCAAAATTTTGAATTTATATTTTAATTAAAATATTAAAAAAATTAATCTTTTAATCCTTTAACTTTTAAGTCACTTGTAACTCAATCCTTCAACTATGATTCGCTGTGACTCAGTTCCTCAACTATAACTCGCATATGACTTAATCCTTCAACCTTTGAATCACTTACAAATTAATCCCTTAACATTTGTTAATTTTTTTTTATGTTAGCTTATATCTCACATTAATGGATAAGAAGAGGGTATTTTAAAATAATATATGAGCATTTTTTTATCCCTCTTATTTGATAAAATTTTTTTTTAAAAAAATAAGGACCGAGTTATAGGTAAATCAAAAGTTGAGAGACTGAATTGCAGCGAGTTATAATTGAGGGACTGAGTCACAGTGAGTCATAGTTGAGGGACTGAGTTACAAGTGAGTTAAAAATTGAAGGACTAAAAGATTAATTTTTCCTAAAATATTTTTCTGACGAAAAAATGGAGTCAAAAAGAAAAAATTATAGAGACGGATCTAATATTGCTAAAATTTATTATAAAAGACTATGAAAATTAAAATTAGGTTAAAGGACCAAGATAAATGTAATTGACTATTATAACTTTAATGTCAAACCTATTAGTAATACCTTAAAATTAATGTGGAGTACTGTATAAGTTACAAAAAAATTATTTTTAAAATAAAATTGTGTATATTTCAATTCCACACAAATAAAAACAAAAATACAGTATTAAATTTAATTAAATCAATATATTTTACAGATTTGATTAGGGGACTTTTTTTTGAAAACTTATATTTTAGTGTTTTTAAGATTATTTTTAATAAATATTTTTTTCCATGCACTTAGCAATAATTTTCCCAATCGGAAGCGCTATATCTCCTTGACAATGACAGGTTTTGTCCAAAAAAAAAAGACAATGACAGGTAAAATTTTTTACAAATCCCATTATATTTTTATTAAAAAACAAAATAAACTCTGAGACACGTGTCGTGGAGTAGAGAAGCTCACACGAAAGGAACCGCACCGCACTATCGGACTCGTCGCTTACTGTACCTTTTCATATTCCCACCTTGCACTGCATGTACGAACCTGAAAGTTCTCTCTCACACACTCACTGAGCACTCGCAAACGTTACCACTGCGAGCGACAATGGCAACCTTCGCCTGTGAAAGCATTGGCAATGGAAATGGCGCCTCCGCCGCCTCAGCAGAAGGCGGCAGTAGAAACAAAAACTACTGCATTACTGATTGCGTCGACCAAGGGAGCGTGGAGAGCTCTAGGTACTACTACGCTCGTCGGACGGTGTGTGAAATGCTTCGAGATCGTGGTTATGATGTGCCTGACTCCGAACTCACCCGTTCTCTCGTTGATTTCCATCGTGTTTTCGGCCAACAACCGAACGTCGAAAGCCTCCGTATCTGCGTCCCTCTTCGTTCTGATCCATCGAGCAAGGTCTATACTCAAATCAATAACACATTAGTATTGCTCTGTTTCGGTTACTGAAGAAAGCTATGTGGCTTTACATTTTGTTTTTTAATACAAAGAAATGCACACATATATCTTTTTCTCAACTTCAAAACGCAAAAGTGCCGTTTTGGTAATGACATTTTGTCATTGTTTTCTCAACTTCAAAACATACTCCATCGTCTTTTTTTTTTTTGGTACGACTATGCCAGTTACACATTGAGGAGTCTGAAATGAAATCTTCCTTGAAGAAGTTAATGAGAAATGAATATGAAGTTTAAATTGTTAGAAGTGATAGCTGAAGACTTGAGGACCAGAGACATTTTTGTTTTCGTATGTTGAATGAAAGCAATTTGCAAATGAATCAAAGTAATTGCATTTTTTTTAAATTTAATTACTGAACAATGTCTTTTCAGTCGCTTGTCTTCTTTTGCTCTGTAATCATTTTTTTCTGAAGCAGGGGAACGCATAATTTCGTGTTCACAGAAGAGGTGGAAGGTATAAATGAATAACTTGGAGTTATTCAGATATTAATAAAACTTTGATTATTTGTTTTGGAATTTGAGTCGTGTTACTAAATGGTAAAGAATTGAAGAAGAAGAAGAAGAAGAAGAAGACCTCAGTGTCTTCTTGTGTCTACGATAATGCTGCCAATTACTGTGTCATTCCTTTCAAATCATCAATGAACAGGATGGCTTTGGTAAAGCTGTTCACCTTTTTGGTCTTTGTCTTGCTGGAAGTTCACAATCATAAAGTTGCTTCTTTCGTTGTCCTGAATTTAATATAATGAATCTAGGAAAACCTTTCCCCTCTTCAAAGAAAACTGACACTTTGCCATATTTAAATGAGTTTCACACTAATTTGTAGTATTTTGTGTGATTCATATCCTTTGAGGCTTAAATATCTTAATCGGTTTTGCATTTTGGGGGATGCAAAATAATATTTATAATGGGAGATAGACTCAGCTTTGACCTTGTTGGCATACTTAGGATTTAAGTAAATTCGTGCATGTTTGGTAAAGTAAGAGTATATAATACATACATATAAAGCAATTTGTCATAAGTTTCATATGAGAAAACTTCACAAGTGAAGTGGAGTTTATAAATTTAAAAAATTCTCTCATCTAATATATTAGTTTTTTGGGATGAGCTCTTTTTTTAAATTTGATTTTCTCTTTAAAGTTTGAAAGACTCTCACCTAAGAACTAATTTTTTAAGATGAATTTTCTCTTTGAATTTGTGCTCATGACACAATTCAAATTGATTTTGTTGTTCACTCCTGTTGGACTTTGTGTAATCAATTGAAAGGCATATATGTTGCCAGCTAAACAAAATAAGAAATGCAGAGACGATGACTGAGAATGCAGGCAAAGCATGAACTAGAATTTGGTCACTTAACATATAGAAAAAGATAAATGCCACTTGCAGATTATGCTGTTATCAAACATTAAACTATATGCATTTTAGCTGTTTTATTGGAGTACTTCTTTAATAATTGGGTGAAAAATTTATTTTAATAATTCTAATTGCATATGCAATTGAGTAATGTTCTCTTTATATATTATCGATTTACAGTGGCTTAATACCTTCTTTGCAGGTATTGGTTATCTTTCTTGGAATTGCTGATGTCAAAGTTGAAACCATTCGCCTTTTGTATGGGAAGATTATGAATGAAGAAAGATTGAGTGGGGTCATACTTATTCTGCAAAGCAAAATGACCCCATATGCAGGAAAAGAACTGCAAAATTGGCCATTTAGCAAGGTTGAGACTTTTAAAGTAAGTTACAAATTCCAAATGATATTAATCAATTCTTTGAAGGGTGAATAGTTTACAAGTTGTCAAGATTTCTGTGAATTTTAATTTAATAGTGAATATTCTCAATGTGGGTTTCGTGGTCAGAGAGGCAAGGAGATTAGATATTCTTTGTCCTCTTTTGTGCATTTCAGTGATGAACGTTTTGATTCGGATGCTTTCTGGGGCTGCAAATATGGGTGAGATAAAAGGTCTTACTATCGGTTCGAAGGAGGCCAAAGTTTTTTGTGCTATGCTATTTTGGCAAGGTGTTAGGTTTAATCATGGCTTTTTTTTTTTTTTAATGCAAAGGAAGGCAGAGCCTTAAGAAGAAGAGGAAAAAGATTAACCTGTAAGGGCTAACACATTCCGGATCATTTCGATCCACGTAATGTCCGTGCGTTGTGGCAGTGGTTCTATAATGATCATCACTTCGTCGTTCATATGTCATGAACATTTTCCCCAACCAATCAGCATACCTATTTACTAATCTACTGATGATGTACTCATAGGATGTCATCAAGTCCTGCATGATTAATCCTCTTATCTCATTAGTGAGATTTTGAACACCGGGTGATAACCATGGCTTTCATTTACTCAGATGTCCCTTTTGAGGGCAATTAACACACTATTCTGAGACCTAGTGTGCCGATCCGATCAGAAACTTAATTTGCCTCGTTTATTTCTTTCCCTTCCAGCAGTGAGTTACCATTGGAATAGGCCTTTTGGTGTCTTTAGAGAAATTGGGTGTCTCAGTAGAGAAAGTGAGTTACCACTTGGGATCAATTTCTCCAAATTCACTTCAAAGGATTTGGTAATAAGAAGGATGGCAAGTCTTTGTTACATTATGTCTCAGTACTTGGGATCAATTTCTCCAAATTCATTTCAAAGGATCTGGTTTTTTCAAGGGAATTTCTACTTCTGATATACATGGTTTGAACAGAATTCATCCACAAATTAACATTCCAGGCCTTGTGTTTATTTAGTTATAAAGTTCTTTTTTGGTCTCAAATATTTCTTATCCTTGATATTTTATTCCATCTTCTGCTCCTAATATAATATTCTTTTAAATAGATAAATGACTTGCTGGTGAATATCTCAAAGCATTTATTACAACCTAAGTATGAGGTATTGACCACAGATGGGAAGAAAAAATTGCTTGAGAAGTACAAAATGGAAGCGAAGCAGGTATTATTTGTGTTTGCTTGCTATATTATAAGTCGATTACTGTATTAATCTGCAAAATGTAGATACACATATGAGGTGGCAGCAAGAATGAGTATAAAAAGATTTAAAAACATTTAACTCGCATACACTTTAGTGTCATTCATTCATTTATTGAAGGAGGAGTCCTTTGTCAGATGATTCAATGATAAATACAAGGATAAAAAAAACCAGCGGCTAGTCTGATAAAAACAAAAACAATTGCTTGGCTGATGAATAAAGGCAATGTAATTCTGCAGTTTTTTAGGAGAATTATGTTTAGGTCCTTCATATAACATCAGTTAAATGTCATAAGATCAATTGACAATTGAGTTGTCATTTTGTAATACTCAGAATTATTAGTAGACCATATGATATTTAATTGTGTTGTGAGAAACTTGATTGTAATTATCTGTTTTTTTTTCCCCTTCCCCCACACGAAGAGAGACTGTGGAAGCTGAAGAATGAGACTTTGCCCATAACTTGTGAACAAAGTGACTCTTAAGATTTTGTATATTACTATGCACTGATTACATTTTCTTTTTTTGGTCGTTGCGATCCCTATACATGTGGAGTAATTTTATGAACTCATTTAACTTCAATTGTGATTGATGTATATATCAGCTGCCAAGCTTGCGAGAAACTGATGCGACGGCACGCTATTATGGGCTAGAAAAAGGACAAGTGGTGAAGATCATTCACACTGTTGGGCGCGTTGATTCGTTTGTACTTTGTAACTTATCGTTGTGTAGTTTAATATTTGTATTTGTATTATGCTGTCTCAGGCAACAATGAGAACAAGATTTAGGAGAAATCTGAACAAAATAGGTATCTCTATTTGGTAAGTTCGAGGTTTCTAAATGCTTATAATCATCATGAGGAATGATGCTTCTCATCGCCTAGCAATTTATCTAGTTATCCATAATTTTAACAATGTCAATGCATCCTAGAAGCATGTTCCAATCAATTCTATTTGTAAGTGAGGGAGAATAGCATTCAGGGCCTTGGAAGAAAATTTATAATATGAAGAGCTCAATGCATTGTGAAATTACATGAAGGACCCGACTTTAAATGTAATTAAATTATAGGAGTCAATCAATTATCTAAATAATGCTGTTGTTTTTTTTTCTTTTTTAAATTACAACTAGTAGTGCCGAAGCTCTGATATTGGCAACGTGATTGAGCGTGGTCAACCCTAAAAGGACTCGAGGGATTTGAACCCAAACCCAAGAACATTCCCCAAAACATTGAGGACCATTGAGCCAACTAATTCATTTAGTTATACAATATTAGGCTGTGTTTGGATGTTGTACTTAAGTTAGGAATTTAAATTTAAAATCTTATATTTGAAATTTCAAGTTTAAAATTCAAAGATTTCAAATTCTTTGTTTAGATGACATAAAAAATTTTAAATTATAATATTAAAATCCTTTCTTTGGATTTAAAGTAAAATTTCAAATTTTAAATTATATATTTGAATTTAAAAGAAACTTAGACAATGTCGGTAGTCCGTTCCTGGTCAAAATTGATGGTCCGTATGGCCAACTTCTACCAAAACCAAACTGTGAACACTAACTAGGACTATAGCACCAGCAACAACTGGGATTGAATGGCTAACTTTCACCAGGAGTAGATTGACAACGATGACCGAGATTGGATAGTCGACTTCCATTGAGACTGGACCTATGATGATGACTGGGACTAGACAGTCGACTTCTATGGGATCAGATGGTTGAGTTTCACAGGACTGAACCATTGACTTCAATTGGGAAGCGACCAAGACTGGATGGCCATCGTCAACCGTGATTGTGCCTACAACCAAGATTGAGTAACCTACTCCCACTATGACTAGGTCGACAACTTTGACTGAGACCATTGACGATTTGATCACGATTAGTGCTGATGGTTAAATCCTAGTCACAAGAGGTTGTTTGATCCTAGTCAGCACAGGCCGCTCGATCTTGATAGAAGTTGGCCATCTGATCCTAATCATCGCCATAGTTTCGATCCTAATGAAAGTTAGCCGTCCAGTCTCAATTGTCATTGTCAGTCTAATCTCGGTGGAAGTTAGCCACCCAGTCTCAATTGTCCTAGTCGGTTTAATCCTAATGGAAGTTAGCCTAGGGGAAGTTGGGGGCCTGATTGGGTCATCGTCGATTATCTAATCCTAATGAAAGTTGGCCATTTGATCCAAATTGTCAACTGCACTCAGGTCCCTACCGGCGTGGGCAATTCAGTCCCAATAAAAGTCAACCATCTGGTCTTGATTATCATTGGTAGTGCAATCCTAGTTGGCAGTGATGGTCCGATCCTAGTCAATGGTGGCAGCTTGGTTCCGTCAGTTTCAGCGGTCCGAACTAATTACCATTGGTAGGCCGATCAAGTCTTTGTAGATTTGGGTGAAATTATCAAAGAGATTGAATTAGAATTTAAAATAATAGGGGTTTAAAAAGAATTTTAAATTACAAAGAGATTGGGGCCCAAATCCAAATTCATATGTCCAAATCCAAATTCATATGTATCTAAACTTAGCATTAATGCAAATTGCAAAGCAATATATGTATGTATGTATGTTAGTTAGTTATAAGTTTCATTTTCAACCATTTGCATAGGCTCTTATTAAGTTTGGATGAGTTATTGTTAATATTCAAACTTGACTTGTCAGTATTGAAAGAAGAAAAAAATAAATTGTCAATTTCCAAAGACTAATTACTTGATTATTGACTAGTTACTAATATTATACTAAATACAACAATATATATGTTATAAATTTAGTTTTTAATTAACAAGTCATGGAATTGGAATTGTGTTATATTGCAGAAAAAGGTCATGGAATTGCTCAAACTAAATTTATAACATGTATGTTATTTTATGGGCAAGACTTATGTATTTAAATTTATATATTTAATGTATTTTTTATCCAATTAAATCAAAACAAGTGGATTTTAATGTTTTAAAATATTTATTGCAAGAAATTATTACAAAATAAATAATATATAAATATAAATAATACATGTGTCTAAATTTAATTGAAAACAAATATCTTAAATATATTAGGTTAAGTATATAAGGTTATTCCTTATTTTATTTAGCATAATATTAATACTTTATCAATAATTAAGAAACTAGTTAGTTTTCAGAAATTGACAACCTATTTTTGGAATATGGAAAAATCAAATCCAAATATTAACAATAACTATCAATGGTCTTACAGCTTAATAGTATGTAAACTCTTTTGTAAGTAGGAGGTCACAAGTTTGACTCCTTGTAACCTCATGTTGTTGGTACCTACCCCTCTAATTCATATGTAAATGCTTGAAACCAAAACTTGTAATATATATATATATATATATATATAAGACTTACTTGGCTCCGCTATCAAAGAATATGGAAAATGCTATCAAACAATTAGTTGGCTCAATGATCTTTAATATTTTGGGGAATCAAGGGATCTTGAGTTCAGAATCGCCTTGACCCGTCCCTGGAGTTGACCACATCACCATAACTTTGGTGGTTGGGGATGGTGGCTAGGCCGTTGATGATGGCTCTAATGATGTCGAGGGCCAGTGATATTTTAAAAAAATAAATAAAGCAAGGGTATTTAAGTAATTAACTCCTAGATTTTAATTATATTTAAGAACTATTGGACTATTCATATAATTTTAGAATGGCCTTTCATGTTGTAAATTGTGTAACATCCCAATTTTTATTGCTATAATTTAAGTAATACTAGGATATAATTTATTGCATAAATTAAGGTTTAAGATAACTAAATTTATGTTATTTGAGATATAAAGGCTCATATGTTTTTGATTCAATGAATAGAATTGAAATTAGGGAAAAATTCTCATTGAGATGAATTTATTCTAACTATATTCTTAAAGCATTAAATTATTATTTTATGAAAAAACTACACAATTGAAGGTAATAAATATTTGTCAATATTGATTTAAATTTAACAAATTATTTCATGGTAATTGAATTTTATCATATAATTATCTGGGGAAAAGAATTACTCGAGGGGTGTTATATATTTTAAGTTGGAATTAAATAAAAATATGTAAATTATCTCTAAATTAAAAAAACAAAACAAACAAACAAATAGGAAGGGAATTGTGGCGGCCACGGCCCACTTATTAGCACTTCAAAAAGGCAATTTGTTCCCTGCCAACATATCACATGCGGCCCAAATTTTTTTAACACAACACAAGCGCGTGAATAGCAATGAGCTCCCTCATCTCCTTTCTCGTGCCGCGAAGAGCGCACGAGTGAGGAGACCAGCGACTGCGACGCTCAGATTTTAGTAGTGAGGCTTTATGTGATCGGATATTTTAAGAATGATTTGAAAATTTTTAAGATTAGGTAAGTGTTTTAGATAATTTTTTTTATTTATCTTTTTTCTGTCAGTTTTTGATTTGTTGATGAAAAGAATTTAAGGTTTGTTAAATTTCGAATCTTTGGATACTTTTATTGACTATTTAGTTTTATAGAACTAATAATATGAGAATAAGAGTTTGTATAGTTTAGTTTTGCTCAAATAGTTGATTTGAGGAATTAAAAGTTAGGTTTTAGTTGAAAAAATTGTGATTTATGAATATATTAGTGATTTATTTCGAATTTAATAAATTGATTAAGGGTGATTAGGGTTTATTTGGCTTTAGATAAAAAATGTTTGTAAGGTATTGAGATGATGATTTGTAAGGTTTATTTTGAATTTAATAAATTGATTATGTATATTGGAGGTTATATTGAGGATTAATCAATTTAATTTTTTGGTTAAGGTTTGAATTCACAAAATGAATAATTTGGATAGAGTACTAAGTTTAGGAAGTTTGGATTTGAGGTTTATTATTAGATGTGAATATTTGTGATTTGTATAGATATGATAAATGTTTGAATTTTGAGATTATTGTTGTTTAATATTTTGGACAGAAGGAAATTATTGTTTTTTAATAGCTCTAATGAGTATAATGAGGTTATTGAATTATAGAAATATGATTGGAATGAAGAAATATATTTGTGGTAGTGAATTGGAGTTTTTTTTTTAAGCAAAGTTTAGAGAAAATTTGAGGATCGTGGGGATGATTAGGGTTTATTTGGGTTTAGGAAAACAATGTTTTAGGAAAACATGTTTGTAAGGTATTGAGATGATGATTTGTGGCTTAAGGCAAGCCCTAGATTTTTGAAGTTTATAAATGCAAAATTAAGGCTTTCAAGAAGTTAATTATGTTAATGAGAGATTAAATGAGTGCATTAGAAGTGAGTTAACAATAGAGATGATTAAGGTTAAAGATTTAAAATGTATGGAAGGGTGTTGAGTTAATTAGATTAATTAATCTAAGCTTAGAATTATGTTATAATTAGTGTTTAATCACTAATACTAAATATGCTTGGCATAAATATTATGTAGAGTACGGTGTTCTCATCGTTGTGGCAGTAATTTGCTTATTTGGGAAAACTTGCTTGTTAGAAGCAAAAGTAACCTTTACTATTATATTGTAGTGTGTGTTGTGTAATTAGTTGAGTATATTTTATTTAAATTCGTATATTTTATTTAAATTAAGTGTTGTTTAGGAACTATATACTTTAGAAATGTATAATTATTGTTTGAAAATAAATTGCTTGTGGGATTAAAAATATTGATATATATAATTATGTTTGGTATGGAATTTTCATGTTTGGAAGAATATATCATTATTTGGAATTCATATTTGTTCAAAAATCATATACGCATGAATTGTTGTATTGTGGGAGGTTATTTTTGAGATTTGTTGTTTAGAAATAAATATACCTTGTGGTATGCTCTCCTCTAATCCACGACTAACACTTTATCACTTGAACTAGCTTACCTTTAGTTGAATGAGTTAGGTGTCAGGTGTGAACTTCAGTCCAAGATAAAGGAGGATATAAGGTGGTAGTCTTACATCTTTTGTTTAAATATGTTTAGAATTGTTTGGAATTTTTTTGAATTAAATTGTTTTGAAAATTGTTTTGCATACCCTACTTAATGGTCACATAATTAGTTGCATGGCATGCATTATTGCATAGTAGCTTTGGTTATTGCAAGCTTTTTGTCTCATTTTTCGTAGTTAATATTTTTATAGCAGTCAGTCCAACTGGGGAAACACTATAGGCTTAAACTTGGTGTATGAAACACCAGTTTGTGTTGTTATGACTCATTTTAAGATTGAATATATATTTGCCAACTTAAGAGAACTTTAAATGTAATTGAGCATGTAGACTTTAGTTTTTGATAGATTTTGCATGTATTAATAATGAGAATTATGTCTAAACACTCATAGTCTTAATTTGTTATATTTAAGAATTTATGTGTGTTTTGAGCATGAGTTTAACTGTGTTTAGCTTTATATAAATTATGTTGGGTAGTATATAAAGTATGTTGGGTAGTTGTAACTTAATTGTGAATTGTATTTGTGTTTAGTTGATGATATGAATTGTATATGATGAAGTGGATAATTAGGTTATGGCAATTTGTTCATACTAAATGCTTGCATTGGTTTGTTTTATGAAGTTTATTATTTAGGAACCATTTTTGAGGCCCTAAATGGGTTTGTAGATGCAGTTTTTTTTTCCCCATATGAAAATGTTTGGGAATCAAGCTAAAGCTAGCAAATGGATTTTGTTCTATATTTTAGAGTGAACACTTGAATCACTCATTTAGGTATTTTGAAAATAATCATGTTATGTTTTTGATTAACTTACACTTATAAACTCTGATTTTTTTTATTGTTGTTTATATTTTATTATGATATTTAGATTTCAAACTTGTTTTGAAAATGAAATCTCATTGGGTAGACCTTTTTATTTTAGTCAACTGCTATTTGTCATGGTAGTTCTGTTTATTAAAGTTTAATTCTCTCTAATATGATAGAATCCTCTTTACCATGATAGTTAGCTTCAAAATGGTTTTATTTAATAAAGGTAAATCTTTCTCTACATTGTATAGTATGCTTTAAGTAGGTTTGATTCTTTTATATTAATGTAAACTCTTTCCTACCATGGTAACATTTCTAAAAAATAAGTTGTATTCTTAATTATCATAATAGATATTTGATTACCATGATATGTTTAATAAATATTGTTTTTAAAGTAAGATGTTAAAAATTGTCTTCCAATAATACTAAATGTTATCCTATAAGTTATTTTTAATTACTTTATTGGAATTAAGAAAAGATAATTGAATAATTGATGTTGTTTGAAGGAAAATATTTTTTTTTTTACATTTGTCCTTATTAAATAGTATATTACATTTAAAAGGGAAATTATAACAAAGGACCTGAAAATTAATATTTATTGGAGAGTATCTTAAATATAGTTATTAGTGAGAATCACATCCAAGGATCACTTAAAAAAAATTATTCATAAATAAAGACTAATACAGAATAAATTGTTATTAAAATGAAAATATGACTTACTTTTTATCAAATGAGGATTGTTGTTGATCTTTATCTGTGAATAATTTGTTTGAGTGATTCTTAATATGATTCTCCTTATTTATTATTTAGAAGGACCAAATATCAAAATATAATTTTAAAAGTAATAGATTGCTTCTAATCATATCTTCCCCACAACATCTTACGTGTTGTTTTTTATAATTACTAACAAGACAGATTATTTGAGAGAAAGCTATTTTTTTATATAATAGAAAACGAAAACAAAGCTAAATTAATACCTAGGAACCGTATTATGTTAAAATATAATCTCTCTTAAAAATTCATGAGTCGAAAGATTGAGATAGGGCATTCTTGATCAAATTAAATAATTCTTTAAAATTATATTGATTTAATTTTTAAAGTAAAAGATTATAAAAAAAATTTATTGATTCAATTCAGGCCTGGCAAAAATTTCATATAATTAAGCCTAACCATAACACTCTCAAGCTTCAAACTTATTTCGATCAACCTGAATATTTGAATAGCAATTTTTTTTTCATGTTATAAATCAAATTTCAAATTTTATTTTAAAAATATTTATTTTTTGTGTTATTATAAAATATAAATATAATTTTTAGAATACTTAAAAAATGTAGAAGACTGATTTTTAAAAAAAAAATTGTGGGCCTTAGAATTTAAATATCAAGATTACAATTTTTAAAGATTATTTTAAAATATTTTATAAATTAAAAATAGTAAACATATAACAATATTAAGATTTTAAGATATTTTATATTTTAAGAACGTGTCTGCAATAATGTAATTCAAAGAATTAATATAAATCTCTGTTAATATAAAATAATTTTAATTTTTAATTAATATTTAATATATTTTTTTAAAAAATCTATTCGGGAACTCAACTCAAGTGCAGTCCTAATTTTTTTTAGAACTTATTTAAATTAGCTCGAATTAATGGCTCCAAGTGGTAGAGTCTTATAATTTATAACTAACAAGAAAAGGAACATTGAGAATATAACAAAACTTACAGTGTTTGATGTTGATATGTATGAAGGCGTGCGAATATTTTGGTAACTTCAGTCAACTAAGAATTGTATAATTTGCTCGTTTATTGATTGCCAAATCAGATATGGACATTTGTTCCTTTTAAATTTTATGCATAAAACTAGATTTTTTTTTAAATTTTTTGGTATATAGGTATTAGAAAATCGTTCTCAAGATGTCATTGTTATGTACTACATGTATGATTTTTTAACATTTTAAAACATGTGGCTCTCATATGGATTCAAAGAGGCAACACTACTTGTGATCTTCCTTAATTAATGTGAGGGAAAACTTTGAGATTAGGTTGAAAAATTAATTTTTTATTAAGTTATACTCTTTATAATTAATTGAAAAAGAAAATTTACTCCACAACAAATATTTTAGATATTTCACTATTTGCTTCATATAAATAATTAAAAATTATAAACAATGAACTTATTCTCACATCCTGCAAAATAAAATTAGCTTGTTTTATTCTCTTTCAGAATTTGTTGGCCAAGGCATAGAAAAATGAAACATGTAATATAATGAATCATGCACTATAATTTATGTTATGATAATATTTATAGATTATAATTATAGGCAAAATTAAAACTAATCATGAGATAATAATTTTAAATTAAGCACATAGAAAAATCGATGTTATGGTACTATTTATTAATTATATATATGCCTATGAAAAGAAAAAACAATGACTAATTAATAGATATCTAGAATGCGTGCAATAAAAAAAGAATTCATGCATATGATTAATTTTGAAGCATATAATTGCAATAATATTTTTTATTATAAAGCCGTAGTTACCTTTATATATTACTAACAAATTTGTTACTTTATGTATTCTATAGCGTAAGTGTAAGGAGCAAATTTTGTCAGACAACAAAAATTTCTTTGTCAAGGTATTGAAGGCAAAAGATAGATTTCTTTTAACTAAGTTGCTACATACTACATTAATTAAAATTCAACCAATATAATAAAAAGTTGTTTAACTTCGAATTTTGTTCTCTAATTTATTATCTTATACATACATATATAAAATTCAATCAACACTCATTTTTTTTTTTATTGTGGGTCTCACATAATTTTTCAGTACACAGAATATTTTTTAAAAATAATTACTACTGTTCATATAACAGTAGATGGACCATAACAATTATATGTTTTACAGTGATATAGATTCAGTTGTTTTCTGACGCAATAGTTTATGTTTAAGTTGATCACTCGGCGTTGGATCCATAAAATAAAAAAATTGATAAAAATAAAGAGAGCGGCTGAAATTTTTGAATTTACAATTATATTTGATGTGACAAGAAAAATCTTTTCTGAGGTGCAAGAAAGAATAAGGAAAAAAAATCATTTAAATGATTACAGAACTCAAAAACAATTAGTTTAATTAATAACAAATAATCTCAAATTTAATTTGGAGGTCTTAAATCCAAATGCTAACTCAAGGAAAATGAACAAATCATTTTGAATTATCTGATCGGAATACAAAAAATAAAATAATCCATTTTGAATGCCAAATAATGAAAAAAAAAACAGTTATGTTTGTTTATAAGTAAAAAAAAAAAGATGCAAGGGCAGCACATAAAAATGTATTAAGAAAAAATATTTGATAAAGTAATAATTTTTAGTAAAAAATATATTTTTAATAATAATAATAATAATAATAATAATAATAATAATAATAATAGTTTTCTAATTAATTATCAATGAGAGGCAAACACCTAAAAACATAATATTTTAAATAAAAAATTTAAAGAAGCATACAAAGTAATAAATAAAAATAAAGCTAACCTCACATAGGAGAATCAATTCCAGTGTTCAGTTATAATTTCAAAATGACCAACATTCATATATTCCAGCTGGTATTAAAGCAGCAGAATCAATTTCAATAATTTTATAGAAGTCAGTGTTCTTACAACAACTAATAATTTATTAAGTTCTCATTACAAGAGTTTTTCATGTGCGCCTCTTAATCCAAGGCTTGTTCTCTAACATCATAATGTCCAATTTCTCAGCATCAGTACAAGTAGCACGGACAGGAAAGCCAGAAACACAATTTGCTGGCCATTGCAGATGGAACAAAATTCTGCTTTGGCTATGAATATGGTCTCCTATATAGTAGCATTGCTCTTCAACATTTCCAAGCAGCTGGAAAATTAGCAGATTTAAGAGATGGATTTAATACAACACCATAGAACTCAGAAGACAGGAATGAAAATTTTCAGTTCAATAAAATTACATGATTGAGCTTCTTTTTTGATGAATACAAAGTGCCTAGTAACTGCATGAAGGTTTACATACTCACCCTGAATGAAAAAATGAGTAGGGATTTTTGCTACCAAGCTTTAACAAGTATCTCTAGCTTGCCTGCATAATACAGATAAAGGTCATCAACGTCCTCATCCAACCATGGAATCAAGCCATGGACAGTGCTGAACATTATTAAACACAGTCATGCAGCAAAATATCTGACTTTCATGAGGAATTATGAAAAAAATGAATTCCAAAAGCCCAGGAATCAAATTTGGGATGACTAGTTGTAGTATTGGGAATAACGTGTCAAATTTCATAAAGAAAAATGTAATTAGCTTAGTCTCATACTATCATACTACTGGTACTGGGAATAACTTCATAGCATATATAATATTGGATTTTTTTTGCTACAAAGTCTACTTGTAACGGATTTGAATTTGGTGCACTTCTCTAGAGAAATGCACTAGAACCATTTCCTAATCGTAATACCTTAAACAAGATTTCTAGCTTGCCTGTAAATTCAACAAAGTATCAAATAGTTGTTGAAACATTGGTACTATTTCACTTATTCTGGCATATCAACCAGCTCTTCTATGCTCCAAATTGAAGACGTCAAGATAAGAACCATCCAAGCTCAAGAATCAAGCCAGGGATGGTGGTGGAGAGTATTAGATTTGAAAACTATGTAGGGAACCAAAGATATGATTTTCACCATTGAACTGAGACTTTTGCTGACAATACAGAACAATGTAATCAGTTTAGTTTCATGCTTTTGTACAATGCTTTTAGGAACAACTTCACAGGCATATATATTGGTTATCTGTTCCTCTCTATAATGTTCTGAGGTTAGGACATTCATAAGTGTTGAAGAAACCAAGCTGCAGAAGGAGATACAGCACTATCGGACCTTTGACCATGAACAACTAATTCACAAATTTCACTATTTTGAGTACAATCAGTTTTAGCCAATTTTTCACTCATTCCAACATCAATTGACAAGCTTTGTGGTTTTATTTCAGATACCAATTCAACAACAAACAGAAAAGTAAATGGTAACGGATGATATAAAAGAAGCAGATGAAGGACATAGTAAGATTCAGAGGCTTAATGTCAACTATAAATATTGAATTAAAACGACAGTCTGGGGTAAAAGAAGAGAAACTTTTGAAGACAATTGATCAATCATTTGATTGATTTCACAAAATCCTTGGTTTGTGCCATATAATATCACCTTCCTTCACAAGGCAAATAAACAGACCTCAAATAGAATGAATGCCAAAGTGCAATACGACCAACCAGATTTTGAACAGGAACACTTCAAGGTCAATTGATTCATCACTTTACACATTTATAGATGCCAGTGAAGAGGCATTGAAGAAAATGACTCCATCCAACATAAATAAATTGATCTCAGATAGAATGAATGAACAAGAATGGGGTCATAAACTTCCTGCAACCAGAAAAACTTCAAGGCCAATCAATTCATCACTTGCAACAGTTTTCAAAAGCCAGTACAAGGCACTGAGTAAAATAAGCAAAAATTCCCACCCCTCAGTCAGGCCAATTGTGATTAAGTTCTCAAGCATGACAGAAAGTGAAATGTCAATATGTTAGACAATTGTGTTTCATGATTTATCACAATCCTTCTCATCAGAGAACCATTATTCAAGTTTTTATCCTCATTTACAAAACTTCTTTCCATATAAACAATATTCCATACATTAAACCATATCCATTTAGCACCATCTCCTATCATATCATATATTTATAATAGTCATAATCTCAGTATCATGGATTTAAAGTCCTTCATTCATTGACAAATGAAATTAAATGAAAAATCATGTTTGTTAGCATTTACTATAAATTTCTTCAAACTACATATAATTTTATCTTAAAAATCAAACCTCCAGAAAAGAAGCCAAGCAGAGAAGAATTTTATTCTTTTTTTAAAGAATGAAAAAAAGTATCATTAGTGAAAAGCATGATAGAAACAGCATAAAGTAGGATAAATATCTTTTTTGAAGGGAATAACACCAACGAGCTTACTGAATTCATTCTAACATAGAGTCAAGATTACCAAGCTCAACATATAAGTGGGCCTTTGAAGAGTGATTTCTTTTGAACTTGGATTAGGAGGCTTACTTGAAGGGAGAGTGGATACTGAATTTTTGCATGAAGGAGATTCTGACAAATGTCTATCTATACTTTCCAGTTTATAACCTCTTTGATTCCATTAATACTATTTGTTGGTGTTTTCTTATTTGAAGATGTGCCAAGATTCAATGATCCTATCGTAGAGAACCCATGACTAGATGGTGAATCCTTAGAAAACAACAATAAGCAAGAGCACAAAAGAACAACTGCACCCCTTTGATGGAAAATGATGGGTCCTCCTTTCTTGCCCTTGTTGAAGAGCCGAAGAAGAACCAAACTGAAGTATCTATCAAAGATAATCATCAAACTAAAAGCAATAATGTTCATTTGTACTTTTGAAAACTTCCTTTTGGAAGCACCATAGATGCTAAGGAAAATGAAGACAACAACTAGGATTATCATCACATGAAATTGCAGAGGGCTTAGAGAGAAGATGCAGGTTGGATAGTGGAAGCTTCGAGCATGTGGTTCTGTGGACAAGATTTTAGGAGAGGATAACATCATCACTAATTTGCTTAACATAGATTGAAACTCAGGATTGAGGTGCATATGTTGTTGTAATAAATATGATGCCCTTGCATGAAAAAGTGAAAACTTAATAAATAAAGCAAACATGTTAGTATAAGGTAAAAGAAGTACCTATATAGGCTTTAGAAGCTAACAAAACTCTTGGAACGGAGTATTAGCTAATGCATACCCAAGGAATGTGAGAAATTTTGTGCCACTCTTGTCCATTCTTTTGGTACCGTTGTGTCAAAAATGGACAATTCCCATCAATAACTAAATAGGAAATGGACCTTGATAAACCTTCCTCTGGCAAGCATAGGAGATTTGGGCAGTTATAGATTCTTAATCCTTGAAGAGATGTGAGGGGAAGAAGGCCACTGCTATTTATTCTGATCAAATTTGAAAATCCTTCAAATCGAATAACTTTGAGATTGGATGGCAGCAAGCCCTCTCCTGGGAAAGACTCCACAGTTTCAAAATTTTCACCAATAGAGAACTCATGCAGAGAATGAAGTCTATGCAAGCCCCAGCTCATACGAGAAGCAAAAAGTTTAGGACAATCATGGATTGAAACTTGGACAAGGCTCAAAGGCAACCCTTTCTGAGGAACTGACTGCAGCTGTGGGCAGTGAAATAGTGATAGAGAATGAACACAGGGAAGGAGTGTATGCATGTCTTCATGTAGTGACTTCAAATGGGTCAACCCAGCAAGATGGATAGATTCAAGTTTAGGAGCAGAGAATGCCTTGGCAGGGAATGATTCCAGTTCCAAATTTCCACATTGTTCAATCTCTAGCTTTTCTAAACATGGCATGTGGGGAGGAAGTGACTTTCTTAACCTGGGACAATATCTTATAACAATCTCTTTGAGGCAGGGGAAACATGCACCATCAAAATGAATCCATTCTTTCAATTCTAACATTCCAGCAATAAACAAATATTCAAGGGATGGGAAAGGAACACATGACAAATTATTATTCCCATAGAACTCTCGCCCAATCTTCTTTAATCCCTCTAATTTAGAAATATGAACTGACTTGAGAGAAGGTAGTTGCCCAAGTGGTGGTAAACAAAAACAATATTTACATGCTCGCAACACAAGAGATACTAAATTGGGCAAATAAGGAGCATCAAACCAGTCTGCAAATCTTGTACCACCAAAGTTTCTAATAGCAAGCTCTTTCAAGTTGACATGAGGTTGAAGACCTTCCAAGGTGAACCTTTCTCTCTGTGAATCCTCATTGTTTCCACTCCATTGCAGATCCAATTTATATAAGTACTTCTTATCATTGATATGGGCTTCCCTAGCATCTATAATGTCATTAATATTTCAATTTAGAGATCTCAAGACTGCCTTGAAGATAATTGAGTTTCCCTAACTCCTTCAAATTAGACCCACTGTGCTTTCCCACATAAAAGCTAGTCAATATTTGAAGATGTTTTAACCTTCCCATGTTGTTTGGCATCTCCCTTATGCTAGTCCAACTTATATCAAGATGATGGAGATTAATGAGATTGTGTAAACCAGGTGGCAATTCAACCAAATATTGACATGCCTGCAGTTTCAATGTTTGTAAATTATGCAGTTTACAAAGCGAATCAGGTAACCTGCTGATCTTAGTTTTAGAAAGGTCAAAATAATGCAGGTCCACCAATTTGTGCAAATCTGGAGGCAACTCAACAACTTGAGTGCAGCCACACAATTTCAAAGTTTGCAAATTATACAGTTTGCAAATTGAACATGGTAATTTTTCAATTCTGGTGTCAGAAAGGTCTAAATAACGGAGGTGCTTTGAATTGTTCATACCAACACCTGATTTAGTAATATTTTCAAAACTTTTCAAGCTCAAAATTCTCAAGTACTTAAATTTTGATAATATTTCACCCTCATCCATTCCCTCTTTAAAGGAGAATGCTGCTCGTTTAAAAGACACAAAACATCGTAATTGCTTACACTCATAAAAAGGCTCCAGCAACATTTCATTGCTATCAAGTAAAGCTGAGTATGAAAGGTAGCGAATCCTTTTATGAATATTTTGCACTTTACCATCCTCAATCCTTAAACAAAATTCTTCTGATATTGATTTTGCAAGATCATTGATGAGATCATGCATGACATACCTATTATGAATTTTTGACTTTTGGAGAAACGACCTCGATTCTAGTTCAACCAGGATTTGACTTCCCATTTCTTCCACATTTTTATTTCCTTGATTGCAATGCAACAAATCTTCTGCCATCCACATTTGGATTAGAGAATCCTTCTCAATTTTGTAGTCTTTAGGAAATATAGAACAAAATGCAAAACACTGCTTCAAATTAGAAGGAAGGTAATGATAGCTTAATCTCAAAGCTGGTATTACATCACTCTCATCATCTAGCAATTGCCATATTTCACTATTAAGAATGTCATTCCATTGTTTCTCTGATGATTTTGTATGCAAGAGGCCACCCAGTGTTTTTATAGCTAAAGGCAATCCTTTGCACTTTTCAACAATTTTTTTACCTATTGACTCAAGATTTGTCCACATGCTATCATCCTTATTTCTGAATGCATATTCTGCAAATAACTTCCAACCATCTTCTTCATTTAATAAAGTCATGCGGAACACTCTACTAGAGCACACAACTGATGCTACTTTTTCACTACGTGTTGTAACAATGATCTTACTTCCTAATGTCCCATAGAAAAAAGGAACTTGAAAGGCTTCCCAATCAGATTGGCGCTCATTCCAAACATCATCAAGCACCAGCAAAAATTTCTTCCCCACCAATTTCTCTTTCAATTTCAACTGAAGCTGATTAAGGTCTTCATATGCAGTTACTAAGCATCCAAGTGCAGAAAGAATTGTTTGAGTAATTCTAACAACATCAAATTCTTCTGAAATACACACCCAAGCTTTGAGTTGAAACTGATTCTCCACCCTATTGTTGCTGTACACTAATTGAGCAAGGGTAGTCTTACCTAAACCACCCATACCCACTATAGAAATCACAGAAACTTGGTTCCTACTCAAATCATCATTAAGCAAAAGCTCAATCATTTTTTCTTTATCACCATCTCTACCATATATGCCGGACTCATCAGCCACCAAAGATGCAGTTGGCAATCTGTTGGAGACTTTCCTAATTCGAACTTCACTACCACCACAGGAACCTTCCTTCAATCCCAGAACATCCTTTTGTTTTGCAAGAAACTCCAAATCGTCAAGTACTTGTTGAACCCTAGACTCAATATGTTTGTCAAATGGATTAACAAAAGTAGTAAAGAAGCCTCGTACCTTACTGGTAGCAGTTTCATTCTGAGCTTCGAACTTCAACCTGGTTGCCTCAGTAGCAATCTCATCTAAGAGTTCATCGGCCACATACACAACATGTTTGAGCTCATGAAGCCACTTCTTGATATTGGGCTTTGTGTATTGCCTTGCTTCTGCATCATCAAGCACTTGATTCAATGAAATGAGAGTGATTTCAAGTTTGCTGAACAAGCTATCCTTGAGCTTTCTTGATTGAAAATAGTTTGTGATGTCAGAAGACGCCAGCCTTTGAAAAGCAACTTGAACAGCGGCAGAGAGAAATGCTCCACCCACAAGCTCAGCAGCCATAGCTTCTGGTATGTAATCAGTGGAGACGAGGGGGAAGTACACTGTGAGACTGAGAACTGAGATGACAGCTTCGTTATCTTTAAAGTGTTGTTTATTATAATGAGTGTCCCGTGAAGTCAAAAGAAATTAATTGATGTCGTGGGGAGAATAGGATATTGATAGGTTGATATGACCATTATCATCTTCCAAAAAACAATTAAATAAATTAATTTCAAATTTACAAGATTGACCTAAATATTTAAAGTCATTCACCGATTCAAATAATATAAGATTACAAAATTAAATTTACATAGACTATTTTATTAATTTAATCGAGAGAATTTAATATTGGCATGTTATATCTCATTACGTAACTCTTCACTCCCATCAGTGATGACGGGCCCGGAAAAATAAGTTGATGGGGCATATTTTATCTTAAAATAAATATTAATATTTTATTAAAAATATAAATTTAATTATTTATAAAAGTATATTAAAGGCATAATTTAATAAAATTAAATATTAAAAACAATGCATAAAACATAAAATTATAATAAAAATTATCTTTATATAAATTTTTTTAATTTCTATTAGTTTCATGTTTTTATTTTTATTAAATTAAATCTATATACCTATTTTGTATGAAAGAGAATTAATTTGTGATAAAATTTTCTGTAAACAAAATATTTTATTAAATTATTACTCTTCTATTCTAAAACTATTTCTACTTAAGGCGCAGCATATAGATAAGATTTAGAGTTATCAAATTTTTAATAAAATAAGTAAAATTTTTAAGGAGACAAATGAATTTTTTAAAATGATGGGAGCAATTGAAATTTTTTGAAGGGGCAACTAAAACTTTTTAGAGTCAATTTGCATAATTTTATCTTAGCTTGTGAGGGCAATTGCCCCTAGTACCTCCAGACTCTCATCCCATTGCTTCCCTCTTCCTACATTTGCCATCTTCCCATTTCAATAACTGGTATTGATTCACACTTAAAACTAGTTAAATATGGTGCATTGACAATAATTAAAATCTCATAACAAATCACACTCACCATAATGGTAAAAGAGAGAAACCTTTTGATACAACAAGCATATTTTTTATATGTTATTTAATTAGGTCAAATTCAAGTATTGTAAAGCTCAAGCTAACTCTCTCAAACATGTTTTCTTTGTTCATATAAACTTAAACTCAAGCACATGTAAAGAATTATAACTTCTTCTACTAGAATCAATACCAATTAATATGGAGTAGGCATTACATGTGAGAAAACTTACAATGTATTGGAGAGGTGAAAGAGGAAAAGGTGAAAAGCAATAGAGAAAAGATATGTCATCTACTTTTTACCATGTATTTTCTATTTTAAAATTTGAAATTCAAAACAAATAAAAGACATAGAAATGAAAATAAGAATATTTTTATTATAAATTTTGGAACTTAAAAAATGGGGTAAAAAAGAAAATCAAAAAGTAATACGAAATTCAAGATGGAGCCTATACGGTTCACAGAGCCATTTAAGCTAAATAACTTAATGAATAATGATTTGTCAGATGAGATGTTAAAGTCATCACTAATTTTAGGGTTAAAATAAATAAATAATAAAAATAAAAGTTCATCTTGGAGAGCAAGATAAAAGAAACTTGTCTATCTATAAAACATTTGGATAAGTCATTTGTGTAAGCAAAGTCAAAGTAAAAAAGCCAAGTGTAATGAAAAGGAGAGGGGTGGTGAAGAGAGATGGTGATGTAACTAAGGTATTGAAAATTGGACTAGTCATTAAACCAATCAAGATCAAAGGTCAGGGGTTAAGAGTTCAATTAAGATTGAATTGGAGTCAAACTGAAGTCAAACCGATCATAATAAAATAATAAATTTAAATAAAAACACATTAATCCTTAAAATGTTCTTTCAAATTCAAGATTATACAACATACCAAATTCAATAATAAAAACATACTAATGTATTATGCAACATACAATCTATGTTTTTAGAACTATTGTGCTATACAATAATAATAATATATAATATATAATATAATATCAATATTTCTTAATATAATATGAATATTTCTTAATCTAATCAAGGCACTGTGTTCAAGTAAATAAAAATAGAGTAGCCAAAATCAAATAAAGAGCAATGACACACCAATGCTTTTTACTTTCTCCTTTTACCCAACTGGCAATTACTCTCCCTCCTTTTCTTCTTCTCTTTCTTTATCATTCACTTTTCAAACACCATTTCTCTTTCCTTCACACACCATTTCTTTTTTTTTTTCACCTCACTCCCTCTCATTCAGATGCTATTTTTCCTCTTTTGTCCTCTGTCTTTGCATCTCAATGTCTCCTAACCTTCATTTTAAATGCATTTAGCACTCAATATGGGTTTTGGGTCAATGGCTAAGAATGCCGAGAAGAGAAGGGAATCGCATATGAGCAACATTGCCACTGATGAGGGGGAGGGAGAGCCGAGAAGGCAACATGAGTCTAAAAGCAAGGCGGAGAAGTGAAGAAGGTCCCTAATCTGAGCTTCTAATTAAGTTGAGTCAATCATTTAGGGCTTTTTTTTTTAATTTTTTTTAGAGCTAAAAAAATTTGTCCAACTACCTAATAACTCATGGGGTTGAGCGAGTTAAACCCAAGTCACCCAAGTTAACCCAAGTCAACTAACTTCCAATGAAATCACAAAACCAAACTAGACATACAGATGGTTCACCAAGCTAGCCGGTTTGGTCCAATTTGATTTTACAAACTATAGTTATGAGGAAGTGAGCAAGGAGTAGGAGAAAGGGACGAGAACGAAGAAAAGAAGAAAAGGAGAAAAGTGGCACAAAGGGAGAGAGAGAGAGTAAAAAATTAGAAATTTGACGTATTTTGTAATTTAAGTTGGAAATAAAATTTTCTCTTTCTCTTACCAATAAAAAGTTAATAGTTTGTAAGATGATGTCATACAACAAAACCTAGAATAGTTTCAGCACTTAGATTCTTTTCTAATGTGGTAAACTAGACTAAATTGCAACCATAGAGTATATTTAGAACCAAAGCTTTAATACTACTTAGGATCTATGTGCCAAAAAGACCCAAGATACCAGAAGAAATGAGAAGAGGAACTTTAATGACAGAAAAAAATTATTTCAAACTCAAATTACAAAATATTTCAAAATACTGACTATTTACTCTTTATCCCCCCTTATGCCACTTTTCTTCTTTTTTCTAATTCTCTTTCCTCTCTTCCTCTTCTTGCTCGCTCTCTCCTTGAAGACATCTTCTTTCCCCACCGTCTCTCTTCTTTTCACCACACTTGGCTTTCTTGCTTCCACTTTCTTTATGCAAATAACTTATCTAAGTGTCCTATTTATAGATGAAAAAAGTGCTTACTCAACAAGACACTCTTCTTACTTGAAAGTTTCATTTCTCTTGCTCTTCAAGTTGCACTTTTTATTTTTATTATTTATTTATAGTTGGCGAAGAGAGAAGATGTTTTGAGACGGGGAGCAAGGAGTAATAGGGAAGAAAGAGGCAAAAGAAAAAGAGGAAAAGTGGGGTAAATGAGAGGAGTAAAAAGTAAGTAGTTTGGTGTATTTTGTATTTTGAGTTTGAAATAAGTTTTTCTCTTTCATTGAAGTCTCTTTTTTTCATTTCTTCTAATATCTTGGGTCTTTTTCTGCTCATAGATCCTATAGGAGCTTGTATTCAATATGTAGCTTGAATGAAATCTATTTATTTAAGATATATGGACGATGATTCCCCAATTCAAAATGTTACACTTTTGTTAGAGTTGGTGCCAACCCACTAAATAGTGAAGGGGTGGGTTGGCAAAAATGAGTTCATTTATATGCGGGTCGGGTTTTGACTCGCACCACATAACTTGAACCTACAATAGGCTAACCCATGGTGTCCTCTTATTTTTTCTTAAAAAAATTATGACTCTACACAAAACCCTCATCATCTCCTCCTCATTCACATTTAGCAATCAGCTTCACTCTCCGTCAACATCAACTTGTCCAATATAATTAACTAATGTTATTTGATTCATATTTATTACATGTTTTCCCCCTAATTTTAATAACACAAGTATACAACCTAGTAACCATGCATTATGCATTAAAAGAAGAGAGGCTTATAAAGTACAATACATGTAAGAAAATATGCTTTACAACCTCACATATTTGAAGGATTTTATAGTGTTATATAAAAAAAAACACAGCATATACATGATAATAATTAAGATTTTTCCATGCATATATAAAAATAGTTATTAAAATTATTAGACGATGCTCCATAGCTGTGCGAATAATGGAACAAATTAAAATATAGCCGGTAGGCATTATAACCATAAATATATGATAATAATTCAATTTTAACATTATATCTAACAATCTGGACAGAGCTTGAAATGCAATGGACCAGTGGATTATGACAGAAAATTTCTCTAAGGAAGAATGACAATAAAATCTCAAAAGAATTATTTAAACAAAATTTTCTATAAAATAATTATAAATATCAATTCATACAATTATAAATAGAAATCCAAGTTACAAATTAATTGTTATATTTAGAATTTAAATATTGTATTTTCAATTGAAAATTTTAAACTTGCAATAGAATTAACTATCATTAATTTTTTTTTTTGGAATTTAACTGTCATTCTCACTTTTTCTAACCAATCACCTAGTACTATGCTTGGTAGGAAAGTGAAGTGAAGGGTAGAGAAAATGGGAGGAAAAAGTAGTGGGGAACAACACTTTTTCTTGCTTGACTATAAAAAGAAAAGTGAAGGGGAGTGAAAAGTGGTAGAAAAATAATATATGAGATCCACATGTTATTTTCCTTCCACTTTTTTTTTTCAAATATGAGAAGATTTTGGAGTGAAAATTTTATTTTTAAATTTACCCAACAATTTTTGCATTGCTGCCTCTTGCTTCCTTTCATTTTTATCATGATATTTGTAGTGTAGTTATATTTTGATCATAAAATTTTATGAAACAAGCAATATATTTAATTTTTAGATTAATTAAATAAATTATAATTCTAAATTTTGAGGTTAATTTTAAGTTAAGTATTTTGTATTTGGTTGTAGTTTTAAATTTTAAGATTATTATATATTTAATAATTTAATAAATAGAATTTTAAATTAAATAAAATATTTTTATAAGTATTGCATAAAATAATTTTTAATTATGTTTTTTGTTCAGTCAATAATATATGGTAGAAGTTATTATATATATAATATGTTAAAATATTAAATTTTATTATATAAATATTTTTATAAATAATAAGGTTATTATCGTTTGTAAAAAAATTAATAACTTTTTTCTTTTCTTTATTTTCTCTTACTTAGCAAAGCATAATGAGAGAAAATTAAATTCCTTCACTTTTCTCTCCTCTCATTTTCTCTCCTTCATATTTTTCTCCATGAGTCAAGCACATCACTAGAGTGTCTAACCTACTGAAAAGCACTAAAAGAGTATAATGGTCATACTAGCTAACTCCTCAGTTCAATCCTGGCCCAAAGCTATATGTAATTAATCAATAACACAAGAGCTAGCTAGCAATGTGTATTATTAGATCAATCAATTTAAAGGTGATTAATTTTCCAACATAATTAATTATCACCGGAATTAATTAGTAGAAATGAAAGAGCATAAATAAAACCATAAATTAAAGAGGGAAGAAATTGAAATTTAGCATCAAACTAATCTGCTCCATTAAGCTCCAGGGCTGAGTATTCAATCATCAAATCCATGCTTAGAGCTGATTATCAAAAGAAATTTAAGTTTCATAACTATAAGAAATGAAGTATGGAGGAGATCAAGATAGACAACTGAGGAGAGAGATTAGAGAGAGAGATAGAGAAAATATGGATAGACAATTGAAGGAGGGAGGAAATTTAAAATTATGTATCTTAAATTTGTAATGTGTTTTTTAATGATTTAGAATGAGTTTTATTGGTATTTGAATAATTAGTTTTTAAAAAGAAAATATGATTTTTTTTACAATAAAAATATATTAAAAAGAGATCAATTTGTAATTTTTAAAATTAAAAAAAATGTAATATATATATATATATATATAATATATATATATATATATGTTTAACTGGCAAGTTCGCGGCCTTATAGGTTGTGAGATGGATAAAAATACAATCTATCAAGATGTAGGTTATGCTAGCTCACACTGCACAATCCACAACCTGCAGCCCTAGAGACGAATCTACGTGTAGCCTCATGGGGGCAGCTGCCCCCACTAAATCCAATGAAATCTTTTAGTTATAACGGGGAAAATTTCACTTGTCCCTTCCATAAAATTGTCATTTGTTCCCCCTCCCAAAAATTTTTGCTCTCAGCACTTCAGATTTTTGTTAAAAATTTTTAGTTTTCGCGCATGAAAACTGATCCAATCAAGGAAGCTAATGCTACTTGTATTGCTAATTTTATAGTAGGTAGAGATACCAATTTGAGCAACTAATAAAAATGTTGGTTCATATTATATAAATATAAAAATATATTAAATATTATACAATATTTTTCTACTTATCAAAATAAAATATTAATCTTTTTTTTAAGGGATATTAAGGTCAGATTTTTTTAAACTTTTTAATTTCTACTCATTCATACTTAAAGTAACACGTTTTTTTATTAGTATAAAGAGTAAAGTTGAAAAACTATCTTTAATTCTTTATATTAAAAATATTTATTCAAAAAGAGTATGATTCTTTTCATCCAGAAAGAGAATCAAAGTATGATATTAATAGCTGCTCTATTTATCTTAATTTATAAGATATTTTGAGAAAATTACATATATCAATAAAGGTCATTAAATAATTTTATAAACTTATTTTTTTTCAAAACAAAAATGTAAACTTTTAAAAATGTCATTTATTTAAGGAAAAATGACAACAAAATATTTTGAAATATATAAATAATAATTTAATCTTTCGAAATGCCATAATTTTCTTAAAGTTCCTAGAAACTTTTTTATTATTAATGAATTTATATAAATTATCAAATTACTTTTGTTAAAAATAAATGATTCACAACTTTCTTTTTTATATTCGTAACTTTTCTTCTTAAATTCACAACAATGCAACAACAAATCACAACTTTGAATGTTAAATTCCTTGTTTGTTGTTGTATTGTTGCGAATATAAGAAGAAAAATTGTGAATATAAGAAGAAAAGTTATGAATCATTTATTTTTAACAAGGATAATTTGATAATTTATATAAATTCATTAATGACAAACAAGTTCCTAACGACTTTAGAGGAATTATGGCATTTTGAGGGACCAAATTATCATTTATATATTTTAAAGGTATTTTATTATCATTTTTTTTATTTAATACTCCATTTGCGAAAGAATATTAAAGAGAAAATATAATGGAAAGGTTAATATTAAAAAAGTATCATTGATGAATCTTTATTTTTATCAAAATGTTTTATATTTTAGGATACCAAATCTCCCTAAAAAATGTAGTGTTTTATATTTTAAGACATTGAATCTTTCCTAAAAGCATATTATAATTTGAAACAGAGGTACTATTAATTATTTTATCATTTACAATATATTGTTTGCTTGTATTAAGATGATTTTATTTTTTAAGCTATTATAATTTTGTAGCTATTTTATTGCTTCTTATGTATTTAATTTCATGATTTTATTTTTTATTAATTTAATAAATAATTAAAATATATTTCAAAATATTAATATTTATATTATATAAATTTTGCCCCCAATGACAATTTTCTGGGTCCATCACTATGAGGACCTATGTTACCAGCACTCTAACTCCTGTTCAAGTACTTAAATTTAATAAAATTAATTTTTTCATGCTGAAAAAGAATTAAAAGTAAAAATTAACCAATTTTTCTAAATTTTGAAATTTACTATGTTGAGTAGTCATCATGAGCAGTGTGATGTTGCGCAATTATTTAACTTTTATTATTATTACTATTTATATATTAAAAATTCACTTATTTTGATTTAGTTATATATATATATATATATATATAAATGTTGCTCAATTACATATATAAGCTTAAGCATTTAAATCTTGCCCAACCTAAATAGAGCTACTGGAGCCATCTTTTGCAATATTATACCAATTATGAATTCTATTAACTGATGCCTTGTGTGAATACTCAGTACTTTTGCATTAGTATTGTTATGAATACATTGACTTTTTGTAATATCAAATTTAGAAGGAATCTTGCTGGCTTTTCCCTAATCACATTACCATATTTTTCTATGATTCCATTTTTACAATGCAAAGAGAGAACGTAATTGCCTTGCTACTTTTGCTCAGTTAAACTCCTTCCATAAGTCTCACATGATAAGTAAATTAAGGTATAGATGAATAATAAGTTAGAAGAGGAGAGACATAGTGCCGCACATAGCTCATAAGCCCTGATTCAAGGAAAATGTTACATAAATGCAATAAAATATTATATTTATGAGGCATCACAACCAAAATCAGTTGTATCAGCACATGATAAATCAGATTCATATGTAATGGTTGTTCAAAACCAACAATTTCCTTAGTTGTAGCAACCACAACACAAACCCTGGATTCTATATTCTATAAATTAAAAAAAAAGAATAATTTTGAGAATAACCAAAAACTCCATTTAAAAAAGAACATAGAATTTGGTTACCACATGAAAGTTCTAATCTCTTAATGACCAATCTATATACAAACATTATCATAATCTCCAATGGACACCTTCAATAGGTTTCTATGGCCCCAGTAGCGCTGAAGCAACATAACTAATTTCAAGTACTTAAAGAAATTGCTATACAAGAAATAGCATCAATAATTTACAAGCTCTCTACATTATAAAGGCACAATGTTTAACTTCTCTGCTTCAATACAAGTAGCATCAACAACAAAAGGTAGGGCCACTAAATCTGTTGGCAATTGCAGGATGGAGCATGATTCTTCTTTGACTTTGAACATGATTTTCTCCTATATTATTTGTCAACATTTCCAACGTCTAGAAAATCAGTGAATGAACAGATCATTCAGCACAACACCATACAACTGAAAAGCAAGGATTGTAATTTCAGTTTCCTAAAATTACACAACGAAGCTTCTTGTTTGAGGGATAGACAAAGTCAAGAATTACATGAACAATAGCATACTCACCAAGACTGATGAAGATAATTAATGGGATTTGCTACAAAGCTTTTTCTTTTTAACAGCTTTGACAGCGTTTCTGGGTTGCCTGCATATTCAGAAAAGTATAAAATGGTTAAAAGTTGAAAAATTGGCTACTTCACTTATTCTGGGACCTCAACAAGATCATTTATTCTCCAAAAGACATCAAGATAAAAGCTATACAGCCTCCTCTATCCAAAAAAAAGAAAGGAAAAGAAAACTACACACCCTCTAGAATCAAGACATGGTTGGTGGTGAACTTAATTATTAGAATTGAAAACCAAGCATATTAGGCACCAAAGTATCCAATTTTCACCACTCAACTGAGATTATAGCAACAGATGTAAACATGATGAAAATGAATGAATCCGTTTCTCTTTAAAATGTTCTTGAAAATTTATCAATCTTAAAGAAACAAAGTCACAAAAGGAGATAAAAAGACTGTAGTACCTTTGATTACGAGCAACTAATTCATAAATTTCAGTGCCATTAGTCTTTGCCAGTAATTCACTTGTTGCAACGTTGATTGACAAGGTTGGAAGCTTTACTTCAGATTCAAATCCAACTACAAATTAAAAATAGTTAAAAGTGAACAGATGATTCAGAGTCGCAGATGCAGGACAAAGGGAGTTTGAAGTGTTTAATCTCAGTTAAATAAATTAGAACACTTGTCAACTGCTGAAGAAATAAACTAGTGAGGACTAAATGAAGAGAAACTTTTGGAGGCAATTGATCATTCACTTGATTGATATTCAAAATTCTTGAGAAGTGCCATATAACATCTTCCTTCATAGGACAAATAAATAGAAAGCAAAATATTCCCAAACTTTTATAGGGTGATTGATCATGATTCAATTCTCAAGCACAACGGAAAGTGAAATTTCAATGTGTTGGACAATTGTGTTTATTCCCAATTCCCTTAAGCATAGTACCGTTAGTCCCGTTATGATCCTCATTCAGCAAACTTCTTTGCATATAAACAAGATTCCATATCTCAAACTACCTTCACAGAGCACCATATACTATCATATGTTGATAATAGTAAGAAGATCAGTATCATAGACTCATATATTTCAATTATCTAGCAAATGAACTGAAAAAAGACTATGGCTTTTCATATTTACTATCAAATCCTTCAAACTAAAAAAAACATTATCCAAAAAGTCAAACCTCTAGGGGGAAAAACCGAACAGAGAAAAAGTTTATTTTCAAGAAAGGAAGGTTCTTACAGAACCTTATTGAGCAAGAGTACAATAAAAGAAACCGTGAGCACCTGTCTGATGTGAAAACGATAAGTCTTCAGTTCTTCCTCTCATGTTGAAGAGCCAACGGTGAACTTAACTAATCTGAAATAACCATGGAAAATTAAGAGCAGATAGGTCTCTCAATCTTGCAAGAATATTCTCTAATTCTCTGCTTCAATCTAAGCGGCATGAATAGAAAAGCCAAGACCATAAAATTTGTTTGCCATTGCTGTATGGAATATAATTCTTTAGTTTTGAATATGGTCTCCAATTTTATTGATTAACATTTTCATCTGCTAGAAAATTAGCAGATGAACAGATCATTTAGTACAACATCATAGAACAGGAAAGCAAAGAATGTAAATTTCTAGTTGGGTAATATTACATAATGAAGCATGAGGAATAGACAGTGTCAAGAATTACATGAAGATTAACATTCTCATAATGGTTGAAGGTATTGAGATTTTTGTTACAATGCCTCTTCTTAATAGCCTTAACATCACTAGCTAGCATTCAAATTTAGGAATATATGTACCATGGTTGAATACATCAAGATAAAAGCCATTCAGGCTCCACAATCAAGCTATGGATCGAGGTGGACATTCTTAAAATTGAAAACTAAGTTAGGCACCAACACATCAGATTGTTTCTACTGAACTAAGACTTTTTCACAGAAAATGCAGTCATCATGAAAACAAAGGAATCCCAAGCGACCAGCAATCAATTTTTGGCATGACTACATTTTCATAGGGAATTATGGATTGTAGCAAAACATTAGTGGAAAAGAATCATGTTGAACAATATATTCAGTTTAGTTTCATACCATCATACAATACCATTGGCAATGTTCTAGGACAGTAATCAATCCTGAAAAAAGTCTCGTAGAAGGACATAAATGCACTATAGATATCTTTGAATTGAGCAACTCATTCACAGATTTCAATGTTTTGAAACTAATCAGTTTCAAACAGTTGCAACAATAATACTCTTGTTTATGTTTTAGATTGAAATCAATTAACAAATAAATAAGATTAGAAGTAAATAGATGATATAGAAGGGAATGCTAATGCATAACAGATTACGCTTCAAGTGTTAAATGTCAGTTATGGATCACTAAGAAAGTTGTCAACTTCCACTGAAGAAACAAATAGTGCCTACAAAAGTTGTTTTGAAAAGGCTAAAATGCATCTCTGGAAATTACCATTGAAGTAAGAGTAGTATCATAACTGGCATCACAAGTAGAATCCAACAATGCTGCTTATAGAAGTACCATGAGATGCCAAGGAAGATGAAAATTACAACTAGGAATGGCAGTATATGGGATGGCATATGATTCAAAGAATCTCATCAAGATAGCCTAAAGACTTGGTATCTTCTGGCATAGCATTCCTACACAATGAACAAAATTGAGGTTAAGTCAAAGAGATAGCATCATACTTAAACCTGTAAACCAAGCTTAAATTTTGCTGCAAAATTAGATAATACTAAAGTTCCCATGAATGACATTTGTCTATGTGATAGGAGTTTAGGTTGTCAAGTAATGAAATATGATAGAGGGGCGACTTGACAATAAATTTTAGATATTTTTATTATATTAAGGATTAGTACAAGTCTAGCTAGCTAAGCTTATACATTTATAAATTTTTGCAAGATAATCATGGTATTATGAAGGAAAATTTATTTACATGAAATTATTTTATACGAAGAAAACTATTTTCAAATATGATTACTATTGTCAAACTACAATCTTAACATATATAATTTAAAATCGTCTAATTTCTAAGTTTTGTGGGCAATGATTATAATAGGGCATAATTTATTAATGAGTTGCACAAATTCACTTTGCCTTGCAAGGATTTTGTTGCTTACAGATATTTTAACACTTGCACATTGTTTTTAATTTTTTTTTTGGGTCTGCCATTCGAACTTGCAATCTGCAGGTTGAGAGTGAAGCACACTAACCACTAAGCTACAAGTTTTCATGGCATTGTTTTTAATTTTCTAAGACAGAGAAACTGCAAAAAAAATAAGTTAAAGCCAAAAAACACAATGATATTAAAGTACTAACCTTTAATTGAGAAGGAACAACGGTGCAAAAACTCCATATGCATCATAACTCCCGGATGGACGAATAAAGAACTACAAACTTCCAACAAGAGATGATAGGAAAGTAAAAGATTCAAACTTCCAACAAGAGCATTATGAAGAAAAGAAAACTACAAGAGATTGGGATGAGGGAGACGAAGAAAGGAGAGAATTGGGAGAGAAGATAAGGAGAAGTTCTCATTCATTTCATTATCTCAAATAAGTGTACATCACCTCTATTTATAGGACCCAGCATTAAAAACTAACCCAAAGAGTTAAAGGTACATAAAGAAGAGAATCAAGAAACATAATTGCACTGCCTTCTTTTTTCCTCTTTTTCACATCTTGTTCGCAACAAGGATTGTAAATTCAGTCTTATAAAATTTCATAATGGAGATTCTTGTTTGAGGAATAGACTGTGACAAGAATTAGATGAAGAACTGCATGCTCACCATGACCCAATGAAGTTAATTATTCGGATTTGCCACAAAGCCTTTTTCCTTCTTTAGTTGTTTTAATAGCTTTGACAGCATCTCTAGCCTGCTTGCAAATTCAAAAAAAAAAAACAAATGAAATGGCGGTTGAAATATTCCACAACTTCACTTATTCTGACAAGTCAACAAGCTCATTTATGCTCCAAAAGACATTAAGATAAAAGCCTTCCACCCTCAAGAATCAACCCATGAATGGTGCTGAGCATTATTAGAATTGAAAATAAATTATGTCAGGCACAGAAGTATCCAATTTTCACCACTCGACTGAGATTATAACAACAAATGCAGATATAATGAAAATGAATGAATCCCAAAAGCCCAGCAATCCATCGTGGCTTCACTAGATTTTTTGAGGAATAAGGATAAGTAATAAAACTCTTCAGTCTTAGCAAGAAAGAGTCATAATGAACAATGGAATCAATTAGTTTCATAAAATACTATTGCGAATAACTTCATAGTTATACACTGGTTGTCCTTTTCTTTGAAATGTTACAGGACAAATTTCAATCTTAAACAAACAAAGCAGCAAAGGAAAATAAAGGACAATATCTACCATTGATCGTTTGCAACTATCAATAAATTTGAATACTCAGCGTGCCATTAGCTTTTGTTACTTGTCACTTGTTGCAACTTTCACAAACAAGCTTGGCAAACTTATTTCAGATGCAAATCCAACTACAAATAAAAATTCAAAAGAGAAAAGAAGACACAGAAGGAGAAGTAGATGCAAGACAAAGCAAGCTTCAGGTGCTTAGCATCAGTTATAAATAATTTAAAAGATTTGTCGACTTCTGTTGAAGAAACAAACCATGAGATAAAAGAAGAGCATATAAAGAAGTATAAAGGCATATATAAAGCTTTTCTATGGTGATCAATTATGATTCAATTCTCAAACATGCCTAAAACTGAACTTCAATATCTTCACAATTGTTGGCAGTAGGGTAGTCAGAGAAGTTCTGATCCTCATTTAGCAAACTTCTTTCTAAATAAACAAGATTCCATATCTTAAACCAAATTCATACAGCTCTGTCTCCGATCATATATTTTGTCATTTTGTTGTGGTTAGATTGAAAGTTTCCTATTATCGGATAATTGAAAGTAAAAACGACTATAGATTTTCGTCATTTTACTATCAAATTCATCACAATAATAAGTAACTTTATCTAGGAATTCAAACCTCTAGAAAAAGAAACCAAACAGAGCAAAACTTTATTTTCGAGGAAAGTGATTCCTACAGAACCACGATAAGCAAGTATAATAAATGGAAAATGATGGATCCTCCTTTCTTCCTCTCAGTAGAAAATTAAGAGCAACATCACAACTAGGGTAGTGAATAGAATCCAACCCCACTGTTCATTTGCACTTTTGATAACTATCTTATTGAACAATGCCGAGGTAGATGAAGACCACAACTAGGACTACCATCACATGGGAAGATGAGGTTGGATAGAGGAAGGTTCGACCATGTGGTTCTGTGGACAAAATTTCATGTGAGGATGGGATCTTCACAAATTTACTTTTCACACCTTGACACTCAGGATAGTCCAAATCCATGGTATGTGGCTTAGCATTTCCGCACATGGAGAAAAATAAAAGCATCAGATAGAATCATAACTACACAGGCAAACATGTCTGCTTTGAAATTCAAAATATTGCTGATATGCATTAGGTGTTAGATAAAACAAAACTCATGTAAATTTTGCCACACAATCAGATGATGTGCATGAGTTTCTATGTAGTCGTGAGGGCATAATTACCGACATTTATCGTGGTTGTAGAATTATGAACACTCAATGAATGAATGAATGAAAAAGTTAAGGCGCTACCTTTTAAAATTCTTGAGCTTGTTGTTAAGGCAAGAAAAACGGTTATAGATTTATGAAACTTTTCATGATGATCATATTATTAGGATTTTCACGTCCAAAAAGAGCCTACAAAAGTGGATCCTAAAAGGCTAAAACACATCCTTGGAAACTACCGACAATGTAAGAGTAGTATCATTAGCGGAATCACATGTTGCTTACAGGAAAAGCACCATGATATGCTGAGGAAACTCAGGATAGTCCAAAGACTTGGTGTCTGGCTATACACAAGTAACAACAATGAGCTTTTAAGTAAATGGAGATAGCATCATAATTAAACATGTACACGGAGCTTAAATCTTGCTGTAAAATCAAATACTCCTTCCCATCCTCAATGAAAGAGCTAGATAACTAATTCACATAGATTAAGGAAATTAATTAAGTTGGTTACTTGTAAAAATTGTATGTTGATTTCCTAAAATACCCCTTCCTTTTAATCATTTACTACCTCTAGTAAAAAAATGTAAGGCATTTTTTTGAGATTAGATATTAAAAAATATAAGTTTTTTTAATTTTCAAAGTATAATTAATGATTTTTTGTTAAAAAAAATCATAATAAATAAATCAATCAATCCTTCAACTATCTTAAAGTTGGCTAGAGAAATTTTAAAGTAACGAATTTTTTTCCTAAAATTATTAATTATTTACATGAAATTATTTGATATAAATAAAAAAGTTTTCAAATCTGATTATTATTGTCAAAATACAATCTGAACACATGCAACTTAAAATGATCTAATTTCGTTTACCAAAAATAAAAAAAAATCATCTAATTTCAAAGTTTGGTTGAACAAGTGGCAACGATTAGAAGATGTCGTCATTTATTAATGATTCGTACACGTTCACGTTTTTCTGCAATAATTTTGCTGCTCACAAATACTTTTAACAATTGCACATCGTTTTTAATTTTATTAAAGATAGAGAAAGTGAAAAAATAAATTAAATCCAAGAAACGCAATGATATTAAAGTACTAGCCTTTAATTAAGAAAGAATATTAGGGACGAAACTCTATATATGCATCATAACTCCCGGGTGCATGAATGAATGAATGAACTGTCAACAAGAGACGAAAGAAAGGTAAAATATTAAAAATTAAAATTACAATATTGGTTCAGCCACGGAAGAAACAATATTTTATTGTAAAGGGATTCAATAGTGCAAGGCTTCTTATTTATGGGTAGGGGCGTACTCCAACTCCAACAAATGCCATTTTTGTTTTTTTAATTATATTTATTTTTATGGTATTATTTTTTGTTGAGAATTATCATGAACTATAATATTTTTATAATTTTTAGACGTTTCTTGTCATTACAATTTTTTAATCCCTTTAAAAATTCAAATTTACTTTTAACTTAATATCATGAAAAATAATTGATAGTTATTTATCATATGCAATTTTTTAAAAAAATTACTTTTCATTCTAATATTAATTTTATAAAGAATATATATAATTATATTTTTTTTAAAGAATTATTTTAATATATTTTTCAAAAAATAAGTTTCAACTTAATAAAGAAAAAAAGAAAAAAAGTAAATAGATGAAACCAAACAACTAATTTAAAGTCCCAAAAAAATAACTCTATAATTTTTAATCCAAGGATTAAAACTAGGAGACTGGGTGCTTATTGAGTTTCAAATTCCCATTAAAAAAATAATTACAATGATAATTTCGTGGATTTTGAGTAGACTACAAAATATGGTGCCTTATTTTTAGTTCAAAATAGAAAAAAGTGAATGTCAAAACAATGGAAGGTAAAAAACATACCGATAAGGGAATGCGTTTCCATCTAATCTATATACACCTCTGGAATGTGAGAAATTTTATGCCAGCCTGGTCCACCCACTTTTTGGTACCGCTGCTTTAGTAATGGACTGTTTCCTTTAATAGATATTTCAAAAAGGGAGTTGGGTAAACCTTCCTCTGGCAAGCACTCGAGATTTGGGCAATCCTTAATCTCTAAGCGTCGAAGAGATGTGAGGGAGAGAAGGCCATTGTTGTTTATTTTTGTCAAATTTGAACATCCAACAAGATAAAGAATTACAAGATTGGGCGGCAAATGTTGCTCTTCTAAGAAAGACTCGGCATTTTCAAAATCATGATCACGCACTTCTAAGCTTTGTAGAGAATGAAGCCTGTGCAAGCCCCAGCTCATACGACAAGCTATGAGTTTCGGACAACGATATATTTGAATGTAGACAAGGCTCGAAGGAAAACCTCTCTGAGGAACCAATTGCAGCTGTGGACAGCTCCTTAGAGCTAATTCACGAAGATAGGGGAGCTGTGCATGCATGTCTTCATGAAGTGACTTCAGTTGGATCATATCATCAAGGGTGATCCATTCAAGTTTCGGATAAGAGGAATCTTTCAGAGGGAATGATTCAAGTTCCAAGCCTTCACATCCTCTAATACGTAGATATTCCAAGCATGGAAGGCATAGAGGAAGGGATTTCCTCAATTTCGGACAGCTTTTTATGTACATGAGTTTAAGGCGAGGAAAACATTCACCTTCAAAATGCTTCCATTCTTCCAATTCCCCCATATCTTCAATTGCCAAATGTTCAAGGGATGGAAACGCAGCAATTGACAAATTCTCCCCGTAAAAATCTGACCCAATCTCCTTTATTCCTTCTAAATGAGAAATGTCAAGCCTCTCTAGAGAGGGCAGCCGCCCAAGTGGTGGTAAACAAAAGCAATATTTACATGCACTCAACCCAAGATATACTAAATTAGGTAGATAAGGAGCATCCATCCAGTCCGCAAACCTTGCGCCACCATAGTTTCTAATAGCAAGGCGTTTCAAGTTGATATGAGGTTGAAGAGCCTTCAAAACAGACATTTCATTTTGTGAATCCACATTTTTTCCACTCCATTCCAAAGTTAACTCATTCAAGTGATTCTTCTCTTTCACATTGGCCACCCCGGCATCCATTGGATCATTGATGTTATCCAACTCAAAAATCTCAAGACTGACTGACTCTCTAATATTGAATTTTCTTAACTCTCTAATATTGGACCAGCTTTGCTTTCCCACACAAAATCTTGTCAATACTTGAAGATGTTCCATCCTTCCAATGTTCATTGACATCTCCCTTATATTAGTCCCAAACAAATCAAGATGTCGAAGATTGATGAGATTGTGCAAATCTGGTGGCAATTCAGCCAAAGACTTACACCATTGCAATCTCAACGTTTGCAAACTGTGCACCTTACAAATTGAATCAGGTAACTTGCTGATCCTAGTACGAGAAAGGTCTAGATAATGCAAATTGATTAATTTGCACAAATCCTCAGGTAACTCAACAATTTCACTGCACCAGATCAATTTCAAAGTTCGTAAATTATACATAGTGCAGATTGAATCGGGTAACTTTTTAATATGACTATGAGAGAGGTCTAAGTAGCGAAGGTGCTTTAAATTCCTTATAACATCACTTAATTTAGTGCTAGTTGAAACTCGCTCCAAGCTCAAAATTCGCAGGTGCTTAAATCTTGAAAACGTTTCAACCTCAACCTTACCACCAATAAGAACGTTTTCTCGTGGTAGACTAGCAAAACATCGTAAGTGCTTACACTCGTAAATAGGTTCCAATGATAATTCTTCGAACTTGGGGACGAAAATTGAGAATGAACAGTAGCGTATCCTTTCATTAATATTATTTTGCACCTTATCACCCTCCATCATCAAACAAAATCCTTCGGAGACTGATTTCGCTAAATCATTTATCAGGTCATGCATGATTAATTTGTCATCATCAAATCTTGATTTCTCAACAAATGACCTTGATTCTAGTTCTTCCAAAATTTCATTCCCCAATTCCTCCACACTTTTATTTCCTTGGTTGCAACGTATCAAATCCTCTGCCATCCACATTTGGATTAGAGATTCCTTGTCAATTTCAAAGTCTTTAGGAAATATAGAACAGAACGCAAAACACCTCTTCAAATGAGAAGGAAGATAATCATAGCTTAGCCGTAGAGCTGGCATTATGTTACTCTTTGGTAACTGCCATATCTCACTCTCAAGAATTTCATTCCAATATTTCTCTGAAAATTTTGTTTGCAAGAGGCCACCCAATGATTTTATGGCTAGAGGCAACCCGTCGCACTTTTCAACAATTTTTTTGCCAATTGCCTGTAGACTTGAACACGAGCTAGCATCGTTGTTTTTGAACGCATGTTCCTCAAATAACTTCCAACCATCTTCTTCATTTAGTAAAGCTATGCGATGCACTTCAACAGAGACCATGGCTGATGCTACCTTTTTATCACGTGTTGTAACAAGGATCTTGCTTCCAGAAGCCCCAGAACGAAAAGGAACTTGTAATGATTCCAACTCGTATTGCTGGTCATTCCAGACATCATCAAGAACCAGCAAAAATTTCTTCCCCATCAATTTCTCTTTCAGTTTCAATTGAAGCTGATTTAGACCTTCATATCCTGTTATTCGACATTTAAGTGCAGAAAGTATTGTTTTTGTAATTCCAAGAACATCAAATTCTTCGGAAACGCACACCCAAGCATTGAGTTGAAATTGATCCTTCATCCTCCCATCATTGTACACCAATTGAGCAAGAGTGGTTTTCCCCGACCCACCCATACCCACTACAGAAATCACAGATAGTGGGTCCCTGCTCAGATCTTCATCAAGTAAAAGACGAATTATTTCTTCTTTATCACCATCTCTGCCATATATGCGTGACTCATCAGCCACCAGAGATGTAGTTGGCAATCTAGAGGATACTTTCCCACCAACTCCAACTTTGCTACCAGCACGACAGCCTTCCTTCAATCCTAGATCACCCCTTTGTTTTCGAAGGTTCTCCAGGTCGTGAAGAACTTGTTGAATCCTAGATTCGATCTGTTTGTCAAATGGACTAACAAAAGAAGTGAAGAAGCCTCGTACCTTACTGGTAGCTGTTTGACTCTCAACTTCGAACTTCAACCTGATAGCCTTAATGGCAATCTCATCTAAGAGGTCATCGGCCACATACACAGCATGTTTGAACTCATGAAGCCACTTCTTGACATCGGAGTTTGTGTACTGCTTTGCTTCTGCATCATCAAGCACTCGATTCACACAGATGAGAGTGGTGTGAAGGTCTTTGATCAAGCCATCTTTCAGGTTTCTTGATCGGAAGTAGTCAGTGACGTCAGAAGAAGCCAGCTTTTCAAAAGCGACTTGAAGAGCAGAAGAGAGAAATGCTCCACCCACAAACTCAGCAGCCATGGTTTCTGGTATGCATATCAGAGGGGATTAGTAGAAGAAATCAAAAACGATTCTTTGGAAACGAGAGCACAGAAGATGATGAATAATATAGATTTGAATTTGGTGACTGTATTTGATACATGCAACCATCTGAATTTCTAGATCAACATTTCAATTGCCTGTATCAAGTACAAAATTCAAATCCTGAATAATAGAGCTTCTTTTGACTTTGAAATCGATGAAAATAATCTTAAAGCCGTGAATGGAGCATAAAGTTGGAAACTTTAATTGATTTGGGTTGATTTTTCTTGTCGGCCAATTATACGTTCGCAGTCCACTTTACTTTTTACTTTGGAGTCGAAGTAAAGTTGGTTTGGTACTGCAAAGTTCCTTGCCCCACTGTGATCCGTTACCGATAACCGTTATCATATTTTAAATCAATATGATCAAAAAAAAAAAAAACTATTTATGGAGAAAACTAAAAACCCCAATACTCTATATCATATTATTATTCTCACTGCATTTATTAAGAAATTGATTTTGGAATCTTGATCAAGTAAATACATTGGAAGTGTAATTAAATTTATCTATATATTGGAATTATTTAGCCATTTATATGCTGCTATATTATAAAATAAAATTTACATATATTAATTTTATATTTATACAAAATATTTTTAAAATTTTTTTACAATTATAATATCGATATCAAAATATACTTGTTAAATAATGCTAATGAACATATATTATTACTTCCTTTTTAAGAAAAAAAAATAATTTTTGAGACCATATTTCTAAAAATACAATAGTATAAAGTGAACTGGTCAAGAACTGATTAAAACCGGCCAAACTTAATGAAAATCAGTGGAAAACTGGTCAAAACCAGTTTCCTAATTTTTTTAAGAAAAATCTCAATAACGAAAATTATATTATTTCGTATTTTTTATTTGTCTTGTAGTTGGCTTTTCTTTAGTGTTATACTTATATTTTATAGTTTGTTAATGATTTTAATTAATAACAAAAGCTTGTGCTGGTTTGATTGGGCAATTATTGTGGCATACTTGATGATTTTGATGATTTGTACTTCCTCCATTAAAAAATATAAGGCATTTTAAATCGAATCTCACTCCCTAATAAAGTAATTATCTATTTTCAAACTAACCCTATTTTTTATATTTATCTTATTAAACACTCTGCAATAAATATAAAATCATTAATCAATAAGAACACTTTTTTTTTAAAAAGGTAATAATTATATCTTAAAAGATTAAAAAATATTTTTATATTTTTTAATATCCAACTCTTTAAAAATAATAGGCTTGTAACCACCGGACTTGACACGAAGGAAACAGAAATAATGTACGTCGATGGAGCTAATTATATATGAGAAGAAGAATGAACTCGACTTGCCACAATCACATCTTTGCCTGAATAGCAATTATAGCAGATTTGGAAAATATGAGCAATTTTGTGATTGAGATTAGGTCCAAATAAATCTTCGGAAGAGCCATATGAAAGAAATAGCAAATTGAAAGAGTTTTCGAGCAATGAGAACACTGAAAACGAGACTGACAAGAAAACTACAAAGTAAAAAGGTGATAAGACTAAAGCATAAGATTCTATATTTTGAAATTTGATATTTTTTTGCACTCTTCATTTAGCCATGCTTTTGCACTTCTCTATGAGAAGATGCTGACAATAAAGGGCTTGTTTCTTCAATGGCTATGGCCTGTCTTTTTCATCTGACTCTCATGTATGAAGACGGGGGGAGAGAGAGAAACAATAACAGAGCATACAGAGGACTTGTATGGAATTAGCTAAGGTCATGGAGAAAGAGGGCGTGCGCACGGATTGTAAAGGCCACTGTTTAGTGGTGCTAACTTTATTTTATCCAAAAAAAAAGAGGACTTGGGCAGGCAAAAAAAAAAAAAAAAACAAGAGAGGCAATAAAAAAGGGAATCAAGAGGGAGAGGAAGAATGAGATTTTGAATTTGAAGAAATAGACGCATTCAGATCTTCATTCTTCTTTGACTTGCTTCTTTTTTATTATGCCCCGTAGATTTTTTACTGTCTCATTCGAACCTCGTCATTCATTTGAAATATAGAATCTTACATAAAAATAAAATATATTGAAGATAATTATTTATTATTTAGTGGTAACATTTGTCATTCACTTGAAAGATTTAAAGAAAAGTTAGGAAATAAGATCCACCTAATCTTAAAGATTTTATAAGATCATATTTAAAATAAACTCCTAAAAACAATGGTTAACTTTATGATTTCTATTAAAGTAAAAGAGAAAATTAGTTCCTAAATTATAATTTCAGGAAGTTCGAAAATGTTAAATTTATTTGTGGTGCAATAGTCTCTTTCAACTTTTATCAATAATGCAATCTGAGTCCTACCATTTACAAAAAGTAATTTTGATTATTAGTTGATCAAAAAATAATATTAAAAATTATAAAAAGTGAGTTAAAAAATTTTATTAGTTCCTACTATAGAAATCACATATAGTGGACTCCTAATCATATCCCAATCAAGTAAAAGCTTAATTATTTTTTCTTTATCATTAGTTCTACCATATATTTTATAGATTCATTAAAAAAAAAGAGATATTGTTGGAAAATTGGTGGAATATACAAAAATAATAAGTTTTATCCTACTAGGTGAAATAATTAGTGGAATATATATTTTGATAAAATCCAACTCCACTACCACCACCAAAACTTTCATTCAATCCCATAACATCCTTTCAATTTTCAAGTTCAGCAAACATGGTATCTGATTAAACATATTAAAGCAAAGGAGACTTTTACACAGACATATCAGTTGGGTCATTTGCAAAGTAACTATTTTTAGGGTCAAAGTTTATTTTTCTCCTATGCTTTTATTCAAAGGAGCACTAGGTACCCAGCATTAACAAGTGGGTCATTTTTCCATCTAAACCATTTTTATAGGAGTAAAAATCCCTCTCCATTAGTGAACCATTAACAGAAGGAGATTTTCCTCCTCTAGAAAATAATTTAAGAAAAAAGATGTCTCACTTATTAGGTCAAAGTACCCAACACTCTTCCAAGGAAAGTACAAGGCAAAAATACACTTTATCCCTTGTTTTTAAATAATCCAAAATTATAATATTAATAAAAATTTAAATAATAATGTCCAATGTAAATTATTTATTTTTTAAAAGCATGTTTATGAATGATTTCTTTTTAAAATCCAAAGTCATATTATTTCCCAATCTTATTTCCAGTCGTTGTACTTTTTTGCAACAAGTTGTAGTAATTAAGATATATGTCAATATGTATTAGAAAGAAAATCAATGGGAAGACAGACAAAAGAAGGGGGAAAAGTACCTTCGCAATGCAAATAATCTTCAAGCCCTTCCCAATCATTAGTTGGTGGTTGTTGTTGTTGCCATAAGCTTCCATCATCAGGGAACATTCTAGGGTCCCTAAATCGAATATCGTATAAGATATTTTGTTGCCTGTGTACACGAACTGCAATATGAGTTTCTTTTTCCCTGTTCATTTCTCGTCCATTGCTCTTGATCGAAACCTGGACTTGATTCCATTTATTTACACGAGGGATTTCAACATTTCGAAGGATGCTTTGCAAATCACAGATGTATATATGGTTAGTCTTTATTGTTGATAGTAGAAGCCACCCAGAAGAATTAACATCAAACTTGATGTCATTGATGTGTACTGAGAACATACAATTATAGGGAGAATCTTGGTCATTTTTAACAAGAAACCAAAGACAAATTGTCGGGAACTTATCACGAATCCAAAAGGACATGGAGCTTCCTCGACTATAATAGTCAAGCCGCTCAGGGATTTCTTTCCTGGCAAAATAAAATTTCTTTTCCCAGGTTTAAAGTAGAATGCCTGCAAATTACATATTACTAAAAATTTCAAATAACATATAATTAAGTACCAAAATAAGATAATTAAGAAAAGATTGGAGTGGGGTAGTGACCTTATTCAACACTTTGCTCTTAGATAACTCTGACAATGATGTGCAACTTATGGCACTGAATTGTTCCAAGTTTGGCGGCATCCACACAATATCACGAAGTTCCTTGCAATTATCTAGCAAAAGGTATCTTAAATGGTGAAAATTTTCTATGCATGCTGGAAGACTTGTGAAATTATTAAACCTTAGATCTAAACGTACAACATTAGGTATGTAAGAGAGACAGAGAGCAAGGGAGTGATTGGATAAATTGCAATTTGAGAAACAAAATTCTTTCAATTTCGACGATATTGATGAGCAGTCTAAGCTTCCTTTGTTTCCACCACTACCAATGTCAAAATGCCTCATCTCTTTACAAAAATTTGCTGTTAGTTCTGAAAGGTTTGGCAGCATACAAATACTAGATGGTAATTCCATAAGATTAGGACATGCATCCATGTTTAAGCTTTCAAGCCCAGTAAGATAGTGAATTGAAAATGGCAATCCTAGGATGGATGTTCCCTCCAAATCAAGTGTTCTCAACTTCTCCATCTTATCTGATACATCTGGAAAACTTTGAAGACTTGAACAACCATAGAGTTTTAGCTGTTCCAAGGATGTCAACTTAATAGTAGATGGAAATTTTTTCAAATTTTTGCATCGCATGGCGCTCAATTCTTTAAGATTATCCAAGGATCCAACTGAATCATCGATTTCAATTAAACTTGTACAATCATCAAGCCGCAATTCTTTTAAATACAAAGCTCCTGACAAGTTTGGTATTTGACTTAGGAATTTGCACTTGCTAAAATTTATGTGAGTTAAACTCCCAAGTTTCTGCAAAATAAAATTGAAAAAAATCAAACAAATGAATCAAAGAAGTCTGTAGTTCTAAGAGTAGTTATAAATATACCTTAATAAATGGTTGGAGCACTGCACAACTACTATTGGACATGTCAAGATGGACAAGTTTAGATGGATGAAAATTAGAAGGCAAGAATTCAAAAGGGTACCCCTTCCATTCCAACAAACGTAAACTATTTGGGAGATATTGAGGGGCTCTAGAAAAACTTGCACTTTTTATTGTGAGAAATTTGAGGTTCTTCATCCTCCTGAATTCCTCTCCGCTCCATTGAATTTCTTTACCTTCAGGCAAGTCAAGAATTATGACTTCAATTTCATCACTTCCCTTTCAAAATGAGAAGCACACAATAAATACTGGATTTTAGAGATACACACACACACACACACACACAAGGTCATATAAAGGTAAGCATTGAATAAAAAGTGATAGATGTTGTGCTCTTACTGTGTCATTTTGCAAGACATGAAGAATGTCCTCATAAGACCATAACCTACTCCGTTTACCAGGTTCCCTTCGTGACTGTTGTCGAACAATTTCCTTGCCCATATTTTCTATCAAGTCGTGCATTATTACATGATCTTTTTTAATCTTTATTAGAGATTTATCAACCAACACTTCAATAGCATAAGTTGGTTGGACTCCACGTGCAATCACCAACATATTTTTGACATCTCCTAATTTCTCTCCATTGAAGAAACAAGCCAAGTCAAGAAAAATTTCCTTATGTTCTTCTTCCAAAGCATCATAGCTTAATTTAAGGACTTCAAAGATGTCTTTATTAGGTATTCTTTCATACTCATCCAATGCAGAACTCCATTTATCAACATCTTTATCACATAAATTAGAGCCAATTACTTCCAAGGCTAATGGAAGGCCACATGAATATTTAATGGCACGATTTAAAACATCTATGTAATTTGAATCCACAATGCCCTTTTTAAAGCATTCCATTTAATCAATTGAAGAGATTCCTTATAACCTAATTTCTTGACAATATAAATTCTTGTAACCCCATGACTTTTTAAGAGCTGTTTATTCCTTGTCGTAATGATGATTCTACTTCCTGAGCCAAACCAGTCACATCTTCCAGCTAGTGCTTTTAATTGCTCCAATTTGTTGACATCATCAAGGAGTAAAAGAATCTTCTTTCTTTGAAGCCTATGTTCTATTATTGAAATTCCTTCATGAAAATCATCATCCAATGAGATTTCCTTCTCCTCGACTAATTTATGAAGTAATGTCTCTTGAAGACGTGACAAGCCATGCTTGTTAGAGATTTCTCTAACTTTAGAAAGAAAACATAAACTATCAAACTGATCAGCAATTTAGTTATACACAGCTCTTGCAATTGTTGATTTACCAATCCCACCAATTCCACAAATTCCAATCATGATGACTTCTTCCTTTGACCAAAGATCTAAAAGTGAGATTACTTCTTGTGCTCGAGGCTCAAGGCCAACTTGATAATTGGTAACATATAAATGAATGTGTTTATTAATCTTGGTAGAGACTACACAAGTAATTTTTCTAATATACTCTTGTTCATTTGCAACCCTGCCATTAAAAGGTTCCTTTACTTAGACCAAAAAATATTGATATGCATGTTATAAAAAGAATGAAATGGAATCAGAAAGAGGATAAAATAAAAAGTAAAGTACAATAAACTTGATCCGTTCCATTTTGCCAAAATTATAGACATCTTCCTTTTGTTTTTGAAATTGGCACTTTTATTTTATTTTTAATATCATTATGAATATTCTGTTATAGATGTCAATTGCTCTTGTAATCTAATTGTCTACTCTCTTGTCTCTCTCCTTAATTTAAAGAACTTTAAATAAATAAGCTCAGCATTTCTAGCTTGAGATGTCCCTATTTTGTAAACTGTTGTAATTTTGAAGAGCCGCATCGAATTTTAATTATTTTAAATAAAATAATCTAATTTATATATTTTAAATTTCTGAGTTATGGAGGAAGACATTGGAGTCGAAAGGTTTTCGTCTGAGTAGAAGTAAGACGGAATATTTATATTGTAAATTTGGTAAAGGACTATTCAAAAATAATTTGGAAGTGAAATTGGGAGATCAAATTATACCTTAAGTGGAAAAGTTTAGATATTTGGGAGCCATTATTCAAAATGATGGCTAAATCAGTGGAGATATTTCACATAGAATTCAAGCTGGGTGGTTTAATTGGAGAAAAGCTAAAGGAGTTATTTGTGACCGTAAGGTGCCTAATAAACTTAAAGGAAAGTTTTATCGCACTGCTATCAGACCGGCAATGTTATATAGTAGTGAATGCTGGGCTCTAACGGGACAGCAAGAGCATAAAGTTGGAGTAGCAGAGATGAGAATGTTACGATGGATGTGCGGACATACACGTAAAGATAAAATTCGAAATGAGCACATACGCGAAAAAGTGAGGGTGGCACCTATTGAGGAAAAAATGGTAGAAAATCGGTTGAGATGGTTTGGGCATGTACAAAGAAGACCAAAGGAGGCACCAGTGAGAAGAGTGGAACATATAACTTTGAGTCCGATTAAGAGAGGTAGAAGAAGGCCTAAGAGAACACTCTTGGAAGTTGTTGAACGTGATCTCTTAATTAATAATATTCTTAAAAGCTTGATAAATGATAGAGCACAATGGCGTCTTGCAATCCATGTAGCCGACCCCACCTAATGGGATAAAGGTTTGTTGTTGTTGTTGTTGTTGTTGTTGTTATATATTTTAAATTTCTGATAGTTCTCTTAATTTTCAAATTCTACTTTTTATCCATTTTAATCGTAACTACGTGTCAGTTGAACTTGACATTTTAAACATATAAAAATCTTAGGAGAAAATTCTTGCTTCATAACTTTTCCACCCAGAAAATCTCTCCACTATATCTCAATATATCAATTATCTCTCCAGTTCAAATATTATCATAACTTCCCAACTTATTCATAATTTTTAAAAATTTTAAAAAAGTTCAAGCATCATGATTTCCTCACCCTAAAAAAATCTCTCCATGAGCTTAATATCAACTATCTGTCCAATTTAAATATTTTCTTCTTCTATGATCGGTTCAGAAAAAATTAAGATAAACAAATGTTATCTACATTAATCAAGAATATACGTAAAAGGATCATCGATGGTCTAATAAACACAGAATTTGCAAATAAGATTCCAAGACATAAACCTCTATATGTTTAAAAGAAAAAATTTACTACTATTTTTCTGGACATTATAATCACAAGCAGTAGTATTCCTAACTTGACACATACACACTTTTAGGAATTTAGCATGTCCATGTTAATTACCATTGATTGCAAAAAATGTTTTTTTTTTATTTGGAAAAAAAAATGATAGCAATATCTGTAAAACTGTTAGAGACCACTTTCGTCAATCTCTCTTCAACTGTCCCTCTTATTATCATAACTTCCTATCTTTTTAATTATTCCCAATTTTAAATTTCAATTATAAAATCTTAGAAAACTTCAATCATCGTAACTTCTTCGAAAATATATAAAAGTAGAATCATGAGGTAAACGCCAACTAAAATATACCCATGTTGGAGATGCCAGCCAGTCAAGTTAGCTGCTTGAGTCAAAGCGCACCTCCATTTCTTCAACTTGTCATCATCGTCTTCAAATCTTTTCTGCAGATGAGCCAAAGCTTCTCCATAACTCCCTCTCTGATGCCGCACGTCAGCTGGATCCACATGATAAAACACCGGATACACTAACTGACCTTCTTCTTTGAAGCAATCAACAATCTCTGCAAGTTCATCCAGACAGAATGTTGAGGATGCGTAGTTTTTGGAGAAAACTATGATGGCTATCCTCGATTCTTTGATGGCTTTGAACAGAGATTCTCGGATTTCTTCGCCTGCATGCAGGGCTTTATCATCAAAGAAGGTGCGAATTCCTCTCTGACGCAGAGACTCGTAGAGATGACCAACGAAAGTGAGGCGAGTATCTTCACCGCGAAAACTAAGAAATACGTCATAAGTCCATTTGCAAGTGACAGAAGAGGATCCTGGAACTAGTGCCATGATACAGTAATGGCCTTCGCAGCTGATCTTGCCAGAATCAGAGCTTAGAAATGGCAGATGATTAGAGCTAAGCAACACGATCTGTGAAGATTGCAAGATCGACTTGTAGGTTTAAATTCATGCTCTGTAATTTTTTTTTTGCCCAATATTTCTTCTTAAAAACAGAAAAATGGAGGCTGCCCCACCAAGGAGGAATTTTCACGCGCACTTGGAAGACTTGCTGTCATTGACGAAAAAGCAAGACTTTCATTTTTTGTCAGTTTTTCAGGAAATTAATTAATTGTGATTTCAAAAGAAAAAATTTAAATGAGATAGGGCTCAAACAAAGGTTACTACACATCTAATAGATTAAACTACACTTCTTTAATTAAAATAAAATAAATTACAGGATTTACTTTAAAATTGGGAAAAATTAAAAGGACTTGTGAATTAATTTTTTTCTTTTAAATTTAAAATCTTATATTTAAATTCATATATTTTATCAATAAGAGTTGGGTCTAGTGAAAGGAGTTAGTTCCACATAATGTGATGAATTAAGATTCAAATTCTAACTAAGAGAGGTATCCATATTTAATCCTTGACTGTAAAGAATAAAAAAAATTATGTATTTAAAATATTCTTATTTGAGAGTGTAAAAAATATTAAAGCTAGAAAAAATATGAGCTAAAATTTGAAAGAAAAAATAGAAGATTTGAAATGATGAACTTATTTTTATTCTTCCATGGATGAGAGATGAGAATAATGAGGGCGTTGATAATGAAAAATTAAAAAAAGAAGAAGAAGAGGAGGGTTAGAATAGCATGTATAGTGTCCTCGCTGGCAGGCTCATTGATTCATGATCATGTTAGGTCATTATTAATGCTAACAAGAGTCCCCACACGCCGTTGAAGATAATGCCGTGTCTGGAACACATCCTTGGTCTATTTCAAGGAATTTACACTAAAATTAAACATGTATCTCCCCATCATCAATTTTGTAATGTATCTTCCCATCATCAACAATGAAGGAGCGAGATATACTAATTCACATAGATTAGGGAAAATGGGAAATTTTTTAAGTTGATTACTTGGTCATTTGTAAAAATTCTGTGTTGATTTTCCTAAAATATCTCTCCTTGTGATTATATCTCTTTACAATTTTATTTATAAATCACTCCCAACATATTTCATTAGAACTAAAAAAATCTTAAATTTCATTAATTTATTTTAGAATTTAATAAGTTTTCACTTCTATCCTTAATAAGAATAAAAAGAATTATTTTTAATATTTTTTTTAATATTTAATAAGTGCATAAAAGTAAAAATGAGCTGGCGAGGGTGAAGGGAAAAAAAATTTGAGGGTAAAATAGATATTTGGTCAACCATTGCAAGATGGTAATAAACATTCATAAGGGAGTCTATGAATAAGGATTATCATAAAATGTGCAATCAATGGTGGTGTCAGAATTTAGGTTAGAGGATGCAATATTTTTTTGAGTCTCAACTAAATATATTTAAAATTTTTTTAAAACTCAAATATTTTTAAAATTAAGATGAAGAGTGCAAAATATTTGGATCAAGAGATATAAAATAATAAAACATATAACCCCTTTCTTACAATTTTGTTCAAATTTAGTGCGTGCATTCCCCCCCCCCCCAAAAAAAAAAAAGACTTGCGCCGCCGATGTGTGAAATCATTTTTACCATGATAATCTTTTTGACCATCAAGATGTCTAATCAGACACACATATAATGGTGATGGGGTAAGTATTACCATTGCAATGGGATGAACCAAACAGGCTGTAACATTTTAGACTTTATGGTCCATTCACGACTTTTTATATGTTTGGCTGTTTCTCTCACAAATTGTTTGTATAATTATATTTTTGTGTCCCTTTGAAATTTATGCAGAAGATGGGCCGGGATTTATCTTTATTTTTTTTTTCGTTTTTTGAATTGATAAATAACGTTAGCATCGTTGGATACAACAGCTGCAGATGCATTGATACGTTAAAATAACCGTTATAATATATTTTAAAACGATATGAGTAGAAATAATATATTTATGTCGCAAACTCTAATATTTTACATATCATATTATTCGCGCTCTGTTTATCGTGAAATTGATTTTGATGCCTTGATCAAGTAAATGCATTGGAGAAGTACTTAAATTTTCCTTTTGAGTTTTGAATCGATGATGGAATACTGAAGCATTCTTTTTATATTAATAAGTTGGTGGGTAGATTCTACCAATCACGTAACTGTATTAAATGAATTTGAGTTGGAAAAATTATATATAGGTCTCATAGAGTAAATTTACTTATCAATAAATTTCACAAAATTCAGAAATCACAATTAAATCTTTTAAAATTTGAATGTAATTTGATATTGAAATAAAAAGATAATAATGCCCAAATTAAAATTATATACATTACATTAGTTAAATAATTTATAACTATTTTATTAGTAATTTGCAACTATAACTACAACTTTTTACAACTGTAACTTTATATATCATGTATTACTAATAAAGTTTAACACTAATTAATTATAACTAATTTATCAGTAATTTATAATTATAACTTTAACTTTTTACAACTGTAACTTGACATATGTTTGAATATATATGTGAAGTTACAGTTATAAAAAGTTAAAGTTATAGTTATAAATTATTGATAAATTAGTTGTAATTAATTAGTATTAAACTTTATTAGTAATACATGACTGCTTAACTATTGAATATATGAAGGTACAATTATAAAAAGTTAAAATTATAATTGTAAATTACTGATGAAGTAGTTGTAAATTAATTATTTAATTGATATAATTAATGTTTAATGAAGGTATTATTATTGTCTTCGTAGCCCAATTTTAAATTATACTCAGGTCTCAAGGGACCTGGTTGTGATTTTTGAATTTTGTAAAATTTATTGATAAATAAGTCTACTCTACGAGATCTATACATAATTTTTCCTCTTATTTAATGTTAAAGAAGAAGAAGAAGAATATAAAAGACCTCAGTGTCTTCTTGTACTGTACATCGATGCTCTTAATTACTACGTCATTCCTCTCAAATCATGAGAGAGCACCATGGCTTTGGTAAAGCTTTTTGGTTAACCGTTCTGGTGGCTGTCATGCCAGAAGTTCACGTTCACAAAATCGCTTCTCTGAGTTCTCTAGCAAGGAATGATTCTGTTGAAGCCCCAGCTCCGACTCAAATTGAGTTCTCCGCCCAGACTCATTATTCAATTATGAACATATATAAGAGACATATTGTTATGCAGGATGGAATCAACTTCTGACAAAATCCTGACCATCTAAATAATTTAATCTAGATATTCTAAATTTAAAGCTATTTATATTTTATTTTTATTTTATATTTATTAAAATAAAAAATTTTCATTCAAGTAGACACGCGTCTTCTGTTTTTTTTCCCCCTTTCTTTTTAGTTTCTTGTTTTTATATTTCTTTTTCTTTTTAAAAATGTATTTGAACTGTTTATCATTTTATCCAAAAAAATTAAAATTAAAATTATGAAATATTATGAAATATTTATTTAGTACCAACTGGACAATCTAGATTTAATTTTCATTGTTCAAATTTAATATCAAATTTTTTATAATTTTATAAATTCACTAACCAAATTTCCTTAGGACAGTCTTTATTTTAAGAAACATAATTTTTTTAAAAAAATACAAGTACCAATTAGGATATTATCTTTATCTTTGACATTATATTTATTAAAATAAATATTATAAGAAAACTTACTATTAAATCTAAATTGTCCAAAGTATATGTGCATTATCAATTTATAAAAAATTTAATATTAAATTGAACTATTTAAATTAAGTATGGACTATCTTGATTGATGATAAACTATTTATTTAAAAAATTTATAAATTTTTATTAAAATTTAAAGAAAACTCTAAATCTGAATCATTCAAAATTTCTAAATCTTATCATCACCATGATGTGCATGGAAGATGGACCCCCTATATAGGATTGCTGTTGCACTCTAAAATTTCAAAGTGTGATTGGGTGAAATGCAAAGAAACTCATACTCTCTCTGTTCCTATTTATAGAGCAAAGAGAGAAGAATTTTTTTATCCTATTTATAAGTCATGTCATTAAATTTTCATCACAATCTTTCTCTTTTACACTCCATTGAAGAATATTGGAGAGAGAAAATATATTATTAAAGTATGTATATTTAATAGAGAAAAATTAAAAACTTATTAAATTTTAAGATAAAGTTAATGAACTTTAAGGCTTTCCTTAAAACTGGTGAAACATATTGGAAGTTACTTATAAATAAGATTAGAGGAGTATTGCATAAGCTTGGACTCATATAATACTTAACATGTTAATTTCAATTGTCATACTATCATGATTTATATTAATAAGCATATGCTAAAAGAGACAAAATATTTAAACTTGATGTAAAAATTTTGACAAAATCTACCTTGAAAATCAAACTTCCTAAAATTTCTACAGCTTGCCAAAAAAAAAATATTAAGGCAGCATGTGGGGCTCAGATTTGTAACAGTTGATATATACAAGCCAAAATATTTAAAACCAAGATTTTGCCTATAGAATACATGGAGTAACTCTAGAAAAAAAAAAAGCAAACTTTAAATATTTACATTAATTCATAAGGTAATCAAAAGTGATAAAATATTTCTTGTCTTAAAGAGTCCCACGAGGTCTACTACAAAGAAGGTTTGCTTCTACTATTTGAATACCAAAAAGTTCTTCCCATAAATAATGTTCCCAAATAATAATAGCAGTAAATGATAATCATGAACATATAAAACTTGAAATAAATGACTAATATAACTATTAATGGTACTAGAAAGATATAGCAGCAGCAGTAATAGCACCAAGCCTTTATCTTGTAAGGTGAGGTTGGCTAAGTGGATTACATAATGCCATTGTGTTCTATCATTTACCAAGCTTTTAGATCAACAACTTTCAAAAATATTCTCTTTGACCTTCCTTTATGCCTTCAAACAGGGTTCAAAATTACCTTTTCTACTCTCCACATTGGTGTCCCCCTTGATCTTTTTTGTACATGTCCACACTATCTCAAACGATTTTTTACCATTTTTCTCTCAATAGGTCTAACGCTCACTTTTCTCGTACGTGCTCATTTCAAATTTTATCTTATGTGCATGTCTACATATCCATCTCAACATTCTCCTTTCTACTACTCTAATTTTATGCTCTTATTGTTCTATTAGAGCCCAATATTCACTGCCAATAACATAGCTGTATGATGGCAGTACAATAACACTTCTCTTTAAGTTTATTAGGTACCTTATAATTACAATTAACTCCTCTAGCTTTTATCCAATTAATCCACCCAAATTATATCCTATATGCAATATCTCCATTAATTTTCCCGTCATTTTGAATAATAGCTTCCAAATATCTAAAATTTTCCACTTTAAGTATAATCTAATCTTCCAATTTTACTTTCAAATTACTATCGACTGACATCTTATCAAAATTACAATATAAATTTTTCATCTTACTCCTACTCAAATTGAAACCTTTTAACTCTAATATCCTTATCTATAACTTAAATTTACAATTAATCTCTTCTTATAATTCTGTTATAAGAACTATATCATCCACGAAGAGCATATATTTAGGGATTTCATCTTGAATATGTTCTGTCAAAACATCTAGGACCAAATCAAACAATAAGGACTCAAAGATAATCCCTAATATAGTCCAATCTTTATAGAAAAGTCTTTTGTTTCACAAGCAAACGTTCTTATACTAGTTGTTAGCCCCTCATACATATCTTGTATAGCTTTAGTATAAGCAACCCATACTCCTTTCTTTTCTAGGGCTTTCCAAAGTACTTTTCTTGGTGTACGGTTATAAACTTTTTCCATATCAATGAAAACAATGTGTAAATTTTTACCTTTGCAACGATACTTTTTCATTAATCTCCTTAGTAACTAAATCGCCTTTGTAATCGCCCTACCTAGCATGAAGCCAAAATTATTCTTAGAAATACTAGTCTCCAATCTCAACTTATGCTCAATTATTCTCTCCCACAATTAGCTCAAAAGTTTAACCCCTACATAGTTAATATAATTTTAAATATCTCCTTTATTTTTATAAATAGGAACTAATGTACTTCTCCTCTAATCGTCAGACATTTTCTTAGACCATAAAAACATTAAATAAATTAGTTAACCATCACATTCTTTCTTCACCTAAACATTTTCACACTTCAATAGGGATACTATCAAGTTCATTGATTCTACTATTTGTCATTTCCTTAAGAGCTTACTTTACCTCACTATCATATGGATAGAATGACAAATTTTGTTCTCCTTCATGAGTTACTAAATCCTTCAAGTTACTAGATGAACCCTCTCCATCATTAAAATGTTTAAAAAAGTAGGTCTCCCATTTGTTTTTAAAAGCAGATAATAGCACAATTTTATCTTCAATAATTGGATGATAATATAAAAAAGAGACAATGGAAAATCAAAACCACTAAAGTAACAAGAATTATAAAAATACAATTCTTGAAAGTGAAAATATGACTTGAAAAACTTATTTTCTATTAGGACCTAAATAGAAGAAATAACAGGTGTGAATACATAATCCACATAGGTAAATAACATCTAATGTGGCAAGAAGCCATAAAAAATAGGCGCAAGCATAAAGCTCACAAATAACAAGCATAGATTATATCAATGAAATTACATCCTCCATTCCATGAGTGTTCTGACACACGGAGCTAATACTTCCTATGCAACTTGTTAGTTAGGTATGCCAAGGTGTGCCAAAGGCTAATGAAACTATCATTAATAACCAGTATTTTAAATTTAGTCATATAAAACATTTTTGGCATGCATGAAATCTAAAAATCCTTATAGTTAAAAATGTTTCTTCACTTGTAAGATATAAATTATCCTTTCAAAGTGATTTGTCAAGTCCATGCATGTTTAAAACTTCCATGAAAAAAAAATACCATAAGAAAATTTATGTGAATCAATTCATAACATAATAAACTATTATTGTATTTTAAATCAACTTAATCATAAAATAAAAATAAGAAAACCTATTCAGAGAAAAAGATAATGAGGCAAGTGAAAGACCTTTACTTCTATTCATTAGGAACATAATCTACTTACATGGTATGCCACCAAGTCCTTTATCTCCTTTGGCACAACTTCAATCAAGTTTTCTTTTCTTCTAATAATCCTATCAAACATAATAGAATTTTAATGTATTTTCTTACAAATTAAACAAACTCTCTTGCCACAGTAATTCAACCACAATTAACTTGAACAAGTAAAAACTCATCTTTCATCATCATTTAAGTCTCCAAACTTCCCATCTTCATTTTAACTCAACTACTTGTATTATTAGAATATAATCCACTTTTAGACCTTTTTACAAACACTTAACATGTATTACTTTTCAAATTACTCAATTAAGCTTCTAGACCCTCAAATCTCTTACCCATATATTTTTAAATACCAATATAAGTTTGGGAAAATAGCAATGAGACTGTTGAAAAAATTTACATAAGTGAAAGACTAGTTGTTGTCAAAATTCAAATAAAAAAAATGCTCAAATTGACTGTTATTAATTTAGAATTAGTTTTTGTTAAAACCTGAATAGATACTTATTAATAAAAGACTAACTTGAACCAACAAATATTCATTCTGGTTTTGATAACAAGTGATCCTTGATTGATATAAATTTTCTTCAGTAGTTCTTGATTGTTATTTTCCCTATATGTTTTAACATACTTGCAAACCCAATAAATTTAAAGCCTAAGAAACTAACAAATTTTTTCCCTCTTATAGAGATCACAAATACCCAAATGAAAATGCCTATCAAAATACACTCTTAAAGTCCAAATTTCATCTTGATTAAATCTTGGCAACTTTCAAATTCATGCATCAAATAGGATTAGAGAACATGATACTAGAGAGGAAAATTCCAAATTTTGCAACAACTCAAAATAACATAGAAAGGAAGAGAGGTACCCACACTAGGTCGAGCTAGGGAAGGGAGGAAGAAGGAGTCCTAAACCACTAGAACAAGGATGACTCGACTAGTAAAGAGAAAGAGAAAGAAGTCTCTAATGTCATTGCAACAACCAAAGAGGGAGGAAGAAAAGATGAAAGGCAAGAAACGAGGGAAAAAACAACCACTCAAATGGACTTCTAGTGGCAACAATGGTCGATGCTCCCCAATCATTAGTGATACATTGAATGGTGAGAAGAAAATGGAGGAAGATTGAAGAAGAAAAATATGGGTTTCCCTCGCAAGTTCTCTATCACGCCCCAAAATATGAGAGTGATTGGCATAAGATATATACCTAAACACACATCCCTTAAGCCTAATTCAAAGAATTTTCCATTTTTAAAATTACTTTTCATTTAAAATGATGCTTTAATATTTTTGTAAAAATTCTGGCAGAATCTCCCTTATATATAGGATCTTCTGAAATTCTACAATACAAATTTTCAAACAAATATCATAACTACCAGGAGCTCAACCCTTTCTAGCTAGCAGATAGAATATATATCAAAATATGGACCCTAACTATAGTATATGTGGAATACCTAGAATTTAATTTACAAAATACAATTTCATAATTCAAATTTTATGTTAAAAGGTAGCTTAATCTATCGTATTCTCTATTTCCTACCCAGCGACAAACTTTTCAATGATTCATAGGAGGTTCAGTATTAACTAATGAATTAGATATCAAAATATTTTTCAGTGAATAAAATTTTAAAATAAAATTTTAAAGAGTAAAAAGAGTAAAACATTAAACTCAAACAATTATGTAAAATAATTAAAAGAGGATAATTCAATATAATAAATTCATTAAATAAAAAAATCTTAATCATAATCATAAAATGATAGTGACCTGGAATTTCTTTATTCTATTATGCTGAAGGATAGCAAATCATTTATATATGAATAAATGTAGCATGCTTACTAGTTGAAACCATTGAAATTTCAAATAATTGATTAAAATTCAAAATTTTGAGGACTTGTTAGAACAAGTGACAAACATGAACACATAATCTATGAAAGCAAATAATCAAGCATGACTTGTGCCATGAAGACAACAATGGATATACAGCCCACGAGGATAAATAACTAAACATAACCTAAGCCACAAAAAAGAAACATGGAGACACAATTCAAGAGAATAATTCTAACCAAACACAGCTTAAAGCCATGAAAACAAATGTAGGAACAAGACCCACAAATAACGAACGTGAGGACAAAGCTCACGAAAGTTCAACTAGCTAATCATCAACAATAGTATTACTAGCTAACGAAATTGCTATTAGCAACCAGTGTTATGCATATAATCATATAAAAATATCACATTTTAAATCTACAAGAAAAATAATTATTACTAAAATAAATTGTCATTTTTAATGCCAAACTCCTATGAATTACTGTAAACATCAATTTAATGCCAATATAAATTTTATAAATAATGTGTATTATTGCATTTATTGGATAACCAAAATTTTTCAAAGATAATCAAAGATGATATCATAAATCTTGAAAATATAACTTATGGGGAAAAATACATATACATGCCATAACATAATTATTCTTGCCACAATTCTATATTGTCACAAGATAAAATAATTAAATTAACAACATACCCAATATTTATCATAATAATTAAAATAATCTATATAAAAATGAAATATTTCAGTAAAACACTATTGTTATTAAATTAATTGAGATGTTATTTACTTGTCGGATTCCCAACTTCCGAAAACTTTCTTTATTCAATTCTTAGCAAGGTCCTTCCACACACCCTATAAGGATACGAGTAAATGAAATTTTAATAAATTTTTCTATAAATTATAAAGACTTATTTCCACTCCTAACACAATCTCAATCAATTATCATCATTTAAAATTTCAAGACCAAAATTCATGCTTTAGAATTTGTCTAAGTATTATCATATATATCACTAATTTTCCACGTGTTATATTGCTTTAGTCATGCTAACCTATTTACTACCTATTTACTTGAGATATAATTTTCTCTTAAGCTTTGTATCAAACACCTTAGGTACATTATTTCCAACCATTCAATTTAAATTTTCTAACCTCCCATCTCTTATCCAACAATTTATTAATAGCCGTACAATTTATAAGAATTCAAATAGTTACATTCATATTACATAATCAAATTTTTTTACAACCTTCAAGTTAAATTCATAGATTAATAACACCCAAATTAAACATGCTCCTCTCAAAAATTAATGAAATTTTAGAAAAATACAAAATCAAGCAAGCCTCTTCTAACAAACATTTTGTCAAACACCTTTTGTGCATTAATTCTTAAGCTCATGGCCAAACTCCTCCTTCATCTATTCCAACTCCAAGAATTTTACAATAAAGATATTTAGATCATTCAGCTTCCCAGATATGTATTCTTTAATAGTAAAATTCAATCTCAAACACTAAGAAATCTCAATTCCTATTTTTACATTTCATGCGATTGAATGAAAAGAAAAAGGAAATTCCAAAACTTAAACTAACAGCACACATATACAGAAACTAAGAGAAAGGATTGAAGTTTTCAACTTAAAATCACCATTGACGGGAATGAGAAGAAGAGAAGTTCACAATGGTGAACAGGGGAGGAAGGAGTTGCTTGCTTGACGGGACTCCTACAGCAGCAGACCATAATGACACAACGTAGGGGAGGAGGAGATTCCGACGCACACTTGCAGCTGCTTGAATGGAGGAGGAGAAAGGAAGATCGGAGAAGATGCAAGGCTGTCTCACTCAGTCTCTAAGGGAATTAATAAAAAATGGAGAAAAGGAAGAGGAACAATTTCAAGTCACGATTGTCAGCGTCAAATGCAATGGTGGAGGAAGGTGAAAATTTGAACCTACCTTACTCAAATTGGCGCACCATAGGAGGGGAGGGAGAGAGAGAGAGTTGAGGTTCAATGCACCCATACCAATATAAAGTGCAAAACAGAGGAAAATGACAGGTTTTGGTGATTCAAAATAGTGCTCACTTGAAGGTGAACCATGGTGAAGCAAGCGAACACAAGTACCAGCGACAAGAAGGAAGAATAACAGCCAGAAATCCCAATGCTCATAACACCTTCAAGCACAAAGTGTTCCTAAGCATTTCCCCTTCTTCCTTTTAATACGACTATTAGGGCTACACAAAGGATTGACTCGATAGGACTTCATCCCAACTTGAAGTTTGATTCTTTTCATAAAAAGGATTAAGTTAGGCAAATCGTAATCTAGTTTAGTCCTGGTATAGCTTAAAGTTAAAAAACACTAGACCGATCTAACACAATTAATAAGAGACCGGTCCCAATCTTGTCCAGTGTCTCATTTTGTTTTTTTTCATCTATGAGAGTAGCAATTTATTTTAACATAATAAGCTCACCTAACATAATAAAATTATTTATAGTCATAAAAAATTTATCACAACAACAACAATTATAAATCCACAACAATCTCCAACAACAATAAAAAATAATTCAGTTATAACATAAAGGATTCAAATTAAACAATCTTTAATATGTCTAAAGTCCATTATACCAAATTAACAGCAAATTTCACCAATAAAAGGAGAAGATTGAGTTTGGTTAATGTTAAAATTTTACTCAATATTCATGACTTCACAAGTATAAAACATAAAAAATTACTAATTATTATTATAAATTAACTCATTGTAATAATAATTAATAAATTAATTATAATTATATTAAATAAATTTATAAGACTGGACCAAGTGGTTCAGATACTTGGTCTCTTGTCCAGTTCAATCCGAAAAAAGAGTCTGGTCTTTTTGGTTCTTTTAGTCTTGTAAGACCAGTTTCTATTGGAATGGGATCAGACCAAATTTATTTTGAGTTGGACTAGATCAAATAAGACCAAAAGACTTTTGCACAACTTTGGACCATTGGCCAAAATGCAAAATATATGAGGGGAAATTTAAGTGACCAAAAAACCAAGCTTAAACAAACTGAAAGATTGACATTTTGGTAAATTAATAATTATTGCATAATGTGGAAATCCCCCTTGCACCTTCACCATGATTGGTACAATCTTGAAACTAATAACCGACATAAATTCCACTTGGCCTCAAATCTTCATTGTTGCATCATTAGTAAACTGTATATTTAATATGATAAAAGACTCAATTACCTTACTCTTATTACACACACACACACACACACATATTACTTTATTATTATAATTATTTAATTTAAATTTTTGGGTCATTACATTTACTCTCTCTCAGTTGAATCGGGAAGCATAAACACTAAAGGGAAAGAAATGGAGAGGGTGAAAAAAGAATATCTGAAATGGTTTTGGTTTTTTTTTTTAAATGGCGTAACAGTAATTTCAAAAGATTGAAATAAGAATAAAAATGCTTCTTTGAGCAACAGGAAGACTGTTGGCCAAAAAAATAACAAAATAGAAAGACTGGAACCCTAGGAGCTTATGATAATCGACAGGCGAAGCTCCTCTGGACTATTAATATGAGATTAAAGTATGTTATTAGTTCTTCAACTTTACATAATATTTTATTTCGATCCCTTAATTTTATAAAATATATTTTCAATCCTTTAATCCTAGCACTATTAGCTTTATCAAAACATATATTTACATTGACATTTTAAATATTAATAAAATATTTTCAAATGTTAACCTTAAGTTTAATTTTTTAAAAATAATAATGACTGATATAAAAATAATTATTTGAAATTAACAATGTTAAAAAATACTTTATAAAATTAAATGATTAAATTAAAATTTTATATAAAATTAGAAGACTAAAAATATAGAACCTTAATATAATGATGTAAGTCTATCCCAATACTAATAAAAATACACTTAAATATCTTATCACTTTATAAAAATTTTGCATTATTACAATTGAATTGTTACTTTTGATCATACTTGTAGACAAGCTAATAAGTGTGCTCATTCTCACAATAATTTTAATTTAGGGTATGAAAATTAATTTGTTAAGTTCTACCATGACTTTGTTTCCTTGTACGGTTTTTTTGCCATGACTTTCAATAGAGAAAAAAAGAAAAAGTTGCTTCTTTCCTCATCATCTGAAGTTAACACAATGATTCTAGCAAAACTTGACACATTTGACCATATTCAAATGAGTTTCCTACTATTTGCAAGGTATTCCACTACATTTTATTGGTTTAATAATTATTTCTAATCTTATTGGAGCCCACATTATCATTTTATCAATATTTTACTGAGTGAGAGAGACTATAATGAACCCTTCCCAAATGAGCAGCCATTTACTTAGTCAAAGTTTATTAAAAATTCAATATTTATTTCAAAGTCATTCTATGTATAAATGGCCGCCAAATTTAAGGATGATTACGTTTGTCTTAAAAAATACAAGGGAGAATCTCAATTAAGGCTCTCAAAACACACACAATTACACTTTGGGTCTAATAAAATATAAAAATACATTGCAGGCACGAGGTTTTTTCTTGCAATTTTTGTTGTTAGCAAAAATATAATTTTGCCCCTCCCAAAACAAATCAATCTTTCACGATCTGATCCTCTTCCTCTCTCTTCACACCCAAGCTTTGAGTTGAAATTGATCCCTGATCCTCCCATCATTGTACACCAGCTGAGCAAGAGTGGTTTTTCCTAATCCACCCATACCCACTACAGAAATTACAGATAGTGGGTCCCTGCTAAGATTTTCATCGAGTAAAAGACGAAATATTTCTTCTTTATCACCATCTCTGCCATATATACGTGACTCATCAGCAGCCAGAGACATAGTTGGCAACCTAGAAGATACTTTCCCACCAACTCCAACTTCACTACCACCGCCAGATAGTTCCTTCAATCCCAAAGCACCTTTTGTTTTGCAAGGAACTCCAGGTTGTCAAGCACTTCTTGGATTCTAGCTTCCATGTGTTTGTCAAATGGATTGTCAGAAGCAGTTAAGTAGCTTCGTACCTTATTGGGAGCAAGTTGATTCTCAGCTTCGATCTTCAACTTGGTCGCCTCAGTAGCAATCTCATCTAAGAGGTCATTAGCCATATAAATAGCATGTTTGAGCTCCTGAAGCCACTTCTTCACATTAGAGTTTGTGTGCTGCTTTACTTCTACATCATCAAGCACTTGATTCACAGAGATGAGAGTGAGGTGGAGCTTTTCAAGCAAGCCATCTTTGAGGTTTTTTGATTGGAAGTAGTGAATAGAAGAAGCCAACTTTTCGAAAGCGATGTGAGTAGCAGAGAGAAATGCTCCACCCACAAGCTCAGCAGCCATGGTTTCTGGTATGCGCATCGTATTATGATTCTCAGTACATTTATTAAGAAATTGATTTTGGTGTCTTTATCAAGTAAATACTAAATATATTGGAGGTGTAATAAATTTATCTATATATTGGAATTATATAACCATTTATATACTACTTTCTCCGTTCAAAAATGTAAGGCATTTTTTGATGAGTTGGATGTTCAAAAATGTAAGGCATTTGTAGTCTTTCGAGGTGTAATCATTACCTTTTTTTCAAAAGTACTCCTATTGATAATGACTTTATATTTATTGTAGAGTGTTTGATAAGGGTAAGTATGAAAAGATAGTGTCAGTTTAAAAGTAGGTAACTATTTTATTGGGGGTGAGATTTTGTTAAAAATGCCTTACATTTTTAAACGGAAGAGTACTATATTATAAAATGAAATTTACATATATTCGTTTTGTAATTATACAAAATATTTTTAAAATTTGTTTACAATTATAATATGGACATAAAAATATACTTGTTAAAAAATGCTAATGAACATATATTATTACTTCCTTTTTTGAAAATTAATTTTTGGGAATGTATTTCTAAAAATACAATAGTATAAACTAACCCGATCAAAAACCAATCAAAATCAGCCAAACCCAGTGAAAAACTAGTGGAAAACTGGTAAGAACCGGTTTCCTTATTTTTTTAAAAAAATCTCAATAACCCAGAATTATATTATTTTGTATTTTTATTTGTCTTGTAGTTGGCTTTTTCTTTAGTGATATACTTATATTTGATAATTTATTTATGATTTTAGTTAATAATAAAAGCTTATGCTGGTTGGATTAGACAATTATTGTGGCATACTTGATGATTTTGATTATTTGCAATTGATAATAAATAGTTGTATTGTATTGTTTGTGCAATTGACAATAAATCAAGTAAGTAACATACGTCTACTCATTCAATGAACATCTCAATTGGCATAATAACAATGAATCAATTGGCTTTAGATATTCTGTTATATGATAATTAGGAAGTATCAAAACTCAAATTTTTAAAGGGGATAACATTGAGGAGTATTTTGATCATGAGAATTATTCTAAATTTTTAAAATAAAATATACCTTGATAATTTTTAAGTATTTATAAAATGTAAATGGTTACAATTGAGACATTTATTGAATAAGTGGACTTATATCACTCATCAAATACTCCTCCTGTCACAAATTATAAGACAATTTTGGATGAATTTCATTGTCATTTTCTCAAACATAAGATAATTTGAGAAAAATAAAATTTCATTAATGATACTTTTCTAATATTACCTTTTAAGTAGAGAAACAATTAAAATGATATTATAGCATAATGATTGTAAGGGCATTTTTTAAAATTTATAGTTTTGTTTTGAAAAAAATAAGTTTACAAAGTATCATTATTGGGGTTTATTAATATGTGTAATCTTATTTTAAATTATTTTATATTTTAGGAAAGAGGGAGTACTAATCTTAGGTCCTATTCCTAAAGAAAAGATAAGCCAAATGAAGATGAAAGGGAAGGAATACTCATGGATGAAGGAAGAAGATACTTGAGGACTCACATTCTTCCTTCGACGACTCCCATTGCAGCAGAGTGTGCTCTTCGATGTAACCACTCATCCCATCTTTCCTTCCTATCAAGCAAAAGGAGAGATTTTGAAACTTGAGATTGAAAAATGATAGGCTTGGAGCCACCGGACTTGACACGAAAGAAACAGAAATAATGTGTTGATGGAGCTAATTATATATGAGAACAAGAACGAACTCGACTTCCCACTATTACATCTTTGCCTGAATTGCAATTGCTACAGATTTGGAAGATAGAAGCAATTTTGTGATTGAGATTAGGTCTAAACATAACTTTCTAATGGGGATAAATATCTTCCGAAGAGCCATATGAAAGAAATAGCAAATTGAAAGAGCTTTTGAGCAATGAGAATAGTGAAAAGGAGACTGACAAGAAAACTAAAAAGTGAAAAGCTGATAAGACTAGAGCATAAAATCCTATATTTTGAAATTTAATACTCCATCCGTTAAAAAATGTAAGGCATTTTTAATCTTTTGATGTGTAATCATTACCTTTTTTTAAAAGTACCTCTATTGATTCATGACTTTATATTTATTGTAGGGTGTTTAATAAAGGTAAACATGAAAAGATATAATTAGTTTGAAAGTAGGTAACTACTTTATTGAGGAGTGAAATTCGGTTAAAAATGCCTCACATTTTTTAAAGGAGGGAGTTTTTTTTTTATCTGGCACTACACTCTTCATTTAGCCATGCTTTTGCACTTCTCCCATGAGAAGAAGATGACAATAAAGGGCTTGTTTCTTCAATGGCTATGGCCTGTCTCTTTCACCTGACTCTCATGTATGAAGATAGAGGGAGAGAGAAGCAATAACAGAGCATTCAGAGCACTTGTATGGAATTAGCTGAGGTCATGGAGAAAGAGGGTGTACGCACGGATTGTAATGCCTACTGTTTAGTGGTGCTAACTTCATTGTATTTAAAAAAAAAAAAAAGAGGACTTGGGCAAGAAGGAAAAAAAAAAAAGGCAGTAAAGAAAGAAATCAAGAGGGAGAGGAAGAATGAGATTTTGAATTTGAAGAAATAGATGCATTTAGATCTTCATTCTTCTTTGACTTGTTTCTTGTTTATTATGCCCTGTAGATTTTTATTGTGTCATTCGAACCTCATCATTCATTTGAAATATAGAATCTTATTTTAAAATAAAATATATTAAAGATAATTATTTATTATTTAATGGCAACATTTGTCATTCATTTGAAACATAGAAAGGAAAGTTAAGAAATAAGATCCACCTAATCTTAAAGATTTTATAAGATCATAAAAGTAAAAGAGCAATATTCTCTTTTAAATTTTCTAAATGGTGTAATCTGATTCCTACAATTAACAAAAGGTAATTTTCACTGTTATAGAAAATGATATAAAAATTATAATAAAGGATCTCAAAATTACAAACAAGACAAAAAAAATTACAAAAAGTGAGCTAGAAAATTTTATTAGTTCCTCATATAGAAATCACAGATGGTGGGTTCCTACTCATATCCCTGTCAAGTAAAAGCTTAATTATTTTTTCTTTATCGCTAGCTCTACCACATATTTTATAGATTTAGTAAAAACAAGAGATATAGTTGGCAAATTAGTGTAATATACAACAATGACAAGTTTTATTTCACTAGATGGAATAATTGGTGGAATATACATTTTGATAAAATCCAACACTACCACCACCACCAAAACCTTCATTCAATCCCATAACATCCTTTCGGTTTTCAAGTTCAGCAACCATGGTATCTGATTAAACAAATAAAGCAAAGGAGACTTTTACACACACATATCAATTGGGTCATTTACAAAGTAATTATTTTCAAAGTTAAAGTTTATTTTTCTCCTATACTTTCCTTGAAGAAACACTGGACATTCTATACTAATAAGTGGGTCATTTTTTCACCTAAATCATTTTTAGAGGAGTAAAAATCCCTCTCCATTAGTGAACCGTTAATGGAAGGAGATTTTTGCTCCTCTAAAAAATAATTTAAAGAAAAAAAATATCTCACTTATTAGTTCAGAGTATCCAACACTCTTCAAAACACTCTTTAAAACAAAGTACAAGGGGAAAATGTAGTTTAACCCTTATTTTTAAAAAATCCAATAGTATAATATTAATAAAAATTTAAATAATGTCCAACGTAGATTATCTATTTTTTAAAAGCATGTTTGTGAATGATTTCTTTTTAAAATCCAAATTCATATCATTTCCCAATCTTATTTCTAGTTGTTGTACTTTTTTGCCACAAGTTGTAGTAATCAAGATATACGTCAATATGTATTAGAAAGAAAATCAATAGGAAGACAGACGAAAGAAGGGGGAAAAGTACCTTTGGAATGCATGTCATTTTTAAGCCCTTCCCAATCTTTAGTTGGTGGTTGTAGTTTTGGCCATAAGTTTCCATCATCAGCGAACATTCTAGGGTCCCTAAATCAGATATCATATAAGATATTTTGTTGCCTGTATACACGAACTGCAATTTGAGTTTCTTTTTCCCAGTTCATTTCTTGCGCATTGCTCTTATGGAAACCTGGACTTGATTCCATTTATTTACACGAGGGATTTCAACATTTCGAAGGATGCTTTGCAAATCACATATGTATATATGGTTAGTCTTTATTGTTGATAGTAGAAGCCACCCAGAAGAATTAACATCTAACTTGATGTCATTGATGTGTACTGAGAACATACACTTGTAGGGAGAATCTTCGACATTTTCAACAAGAAACCAAAGAAAAATTGTTGGGAACTCATCACGAATCCAAAATGGCATGGAACTTCCTCGACTATAATGGTCAAGGCACTCAGGGATTTTCTTTCCCGGCAAATAAAGTTTCTTTTCTGAGGTTCTAAGTAGAATGCCTGCAAATTACATATTACCAAAAATTACAAATAAAATATAAGTACCAAAATAAGAAATTTAAGAAAAGATTGGAGTGGGGGGAGATACCTTATTCAGCACTTCGCCTTTGGATAACTCTGACAATGATGTACAACTTATGGCACTTAATTGTTCCAAGTTTGGTGGCATTTGCACAATATCATAAAGTTCCTTGCATTATCTAGCAAAAGGTATCTTAAATGGTGAAAATTTTCTATGCATGGAGGAAGGGTTGTGAAATTATTAAACCTTAGATCTAAACGCACAACATTAGGCATGCAAGAGAGACAAAAAGCAAGAGACTGATTGGATAAATTGCAATTTGAGAAACAAAATTGCTTCAGTTTCAACGGCATTGATGAGAAGTCTAAGCTTCCTTTGTTTCCACATCTACCAATCTCAAAATGCCTCATCCTTTTACAAAAATTTGCTGTTAGTTCTGAAAGGTTTGGCAACATACAAATACTAGATGGTAATTCCTTAAGATTAGGACATGCGTTCATATTTAAGCTTTCAAGCCCAATGAGATTGTGAATTGAAAATGGCAATCTTGGGATGGAGGTTCCCTCCAAATCAAGTGTTCTTAACTTCTCCATCTTTTCTGATACATCCGGAAAACTTTGAAGACTTGAACAACCATAGAGATTTAGATGTTCAAAGGATCTCAACTTAATAGTAAGTGGAAATTTTTTCAAATTTTTGCATTGCATGGCACTCAATTCTTTAAGATTATCTAAGGATCCAACTGAATCATCGATTTCAATTAAACTTGTACAACCATCAAGCTGCAATTCTTTTAAATTAGAAGCTCCTGACAAGTTTGGTATCTGATTTAGGAATTTGCATTTGCTAAAATTCATGTGAATTAAACTCTCAAATTTCTGCAAAACAAAATTTTAAAAAATCAAACAAATGAAATAAAGTACATAGTTCTAAGAGTACTCACAAACATACCTTAATAAATGGTTGGAGGTTTGCAAACCAGCTATTGGACAAGTTGGGTTGGACAAAAATTGGAAGGCAAGAGCTCCAAAGGACACCGCTTCCATTTTGGGAGATATTTGGGGACTTCAGGAAAACTTGCACTTTTTATGGCAAGAAATTTGAGGTTCTTCATCCTTCTGAATTCCTCTCGACTCCATTGAATTTCTTTACCTTTAGGAGAATCAAGAATCATGACTTCAATTTCTTTGGATCCCGTTTAAAATGAAAAACACACAATAAATGCTGGAAATTAGATACAAAAGTCATATAAAGATAAGCATTAAATGAAGAGTGATGTACATTGTGCTCTTACTGTGTCATTTTGCAACACGTGAATAATGTCCTCATAAGACCATAACTTACTGCGATTACCAGGTTCTCTTGGTGATTGTCCACGAACAATTTTCTTACCCATATCTTCTATCAAGTCGTGCATTGTCACACGATCTTTTTTAATCTTTATTAGAGATCTATCAGTCAATACTTCAATAGCATAAGTTGGTTCGACACCACGGATAATCTTCAACACATTTTTGACATCTCCTAATTTCTCTCCATTAAAGAAACAAGCCATGTCAAGAAAAATTTCTTCATGTGTTTCTTCCAAAGCATCATAACTTAATTTAAGGACTTCAAAAACTTCTTTAATAGGTATTCTTTCATACTCATCTAATGCAAAACTCCATTTATCAACTATTTTATCACATAAGTTAGAGCCAATCACTTCCAACGCCAAGGGAAGGCCACATGAATAAATAATTGCACGGTTTAAAACATCTATGTAATCTGAATTCATAAGACCTTTTTGAAAGCATTCCATTTAATCAACTGAAGAGACTCCTTATAACTTAATTTCTTGACAGCATAAATTTTATGAACCCTATGACTTGCTAAGAGCTGTTTATTCCTTGTCGTAATGATGATTCTACTTCTAGAGCCAAACCAGTCACAGCTTCCAGCTAGTGCTTTTAACTGCTTCAATTTATCAACATCATTAAGGATTAAAAGAATCTTCTTTTGTCGAAGCCTATGTTCCATTATTGAAATTCCTTTATGGAAATCACCCAACTTGAGTTCCTTCTCCAATTCATAAAGTAATGTCTCTTGGAGATTGGACAAGTCATGCTTGTTAGAATTTTCTCTAACATTAGAAAGAAAACATAAACCATCAAAATGATCAGCAATTGAATTATACACAACTCTTGCAACTGTTGATTTACCAATCCCACCAGTGCCACAGATTCCAATTATGTTGACTTCATTGGACCAAAGATCTAAAAGTGAGACCACTTCTTGTATTCGAGACATGAGTCCAACTGGATAGTTGGTAACATGCAAATGAGTGCGATTAATCTTGTTAGATACTTCACAAGTAATCATTTCAATATATATAATGAAATAATGGAATGGGAAAGAGGATAAAATGACAAGTAAGATTCAGTAGCCACAGCTTCCCTTAGCTAAAATTACAAAGTTCTACCTTCCATTTTCAAAACTTACACTTTAATCCAAAAAAACTTAATTTCTTATTCATAATTATGTTGAAAACTTTAAAATTATTAATTTATAACCTAATTTTCTACCCTTTTTCCTGATTTAAAGAATTTAAATAAATATGTCAATATCTAAATTTGTTTACCAAAACAATATCTAAATAAACAATCTAATAATATTCTGTAAAAATTAATAAAATTTGTTAAAATAACAAACATAAATTATATTGACTATATTATATTTTAGGGTTAAATGAAAAATTTACATCTAAATTTTAGATCCAAAAGCGTCTAGGACCCTAGATTCATTTTTTGTGTAATATTTTCTTTCAACTTTTGAAAATAATGCAGTATTGCCCCCACTGATAACAAATATTAATTTTGATCATTAATTGAAGAAAAAATTATAGAAAATGACTTTAAAAATTTCCCAAAAAAAAAAGAAAAGACCTTAAGTATATTGATTTTGTATTATCATCATAATTTTTTATTTTTATTTATCTAATATTTAACATTTTAAGACATTAATTTTGTTATATTATTTTAATTTTATAATGAATATATAAAATAACATAATGAGTTTTCATTTAATATATTCTATGGTTAAATTGTAACTTTAAGATAAGGTAAGGTATTATCTAATGCTAATGGGCTAAAGTAAAGAATTAAGCTGAACCATATTATTTTACATGTGTGTAAGGTATTATTTAATGCTAATGAGCTAAAGTGAAGAATTAAGCTAAACCATATTATTTTACGTGTGTTTGTATTAAAAAATTTACAACTAAGGTTAAGATTCAACCGAGGTTAGCAAATTAAGGTCAGAAGAAAAATCAGTAAATGTAATATGATTTATGTTTGGATGTTTTTTTTTTTAGAAGTCAGTTAAATAAACTAAATTTATTTAGATAATTTTATTCAAAAACCAGTTGAGATGTTTAATGGCCAAAATAAGCATGAAATTTTTAATATATATTTTTGGACTAATTAATAACTAAAACAAATTAAATTTAAAATTATAACTAATAAGTGAAAAATCTTAAATATTCAAAATAGAAGAGAAAAGAGAGAAAGTATAAGTCATCGGATCAACATAGAAGTTAATAACACTGCTTGTTTATAATAATTAAATATGTAATACTTAAATTTATTCATTCATAGAATGATATTTCATCTAATCTAATTTTTCAATTCAAATTCTACACTTAACACCAATAACTTTAAAGCTTGATGCCAGTTTAGAAACATAAATAATTATAAACTAATGTATAATTATCAGTATTTTTACTATTTATTCTTAGATATTTTTATATTATAATTATAAATATGAATATTAAAATAAATAATATAACAACCTCAAGAAGTAAAAAAAATTAAAATAAATAATACAAATGATATTGTATCAATTATATTTATAGTTTATTTTAAACAAAATAAATAATATAATTTGCAGTTTTATAAATTAAAAGAATTAAATTGAAGTATTTGAGGATAGTAATGATATTTTATAATATTTAATATTTTAATATATGTGTGTGTTTGTATAGTTTAATAATGTGTGTGTGTGTGTTTGTGTGTGTGTATTTAATTATGCAATAATAGACTACAGGTTCATTCCAACTCAGTGGCAAAATGATTGGACACAAAAAGAGGAGGTCATGGGTTCAAACCTTGGAGGAGACAACTTTCAAAATGGAAATATAAATTGGTGACATGATGACACGTGGCGTGTGGTGGGAGCAACACGTGGAGGATGACATGGCGCCACGGTCATGGGTTCAAACCTTGGAGGAGACAACTTTCAAAATGGAAATATAAATTGGTGACATGATGACACGTGGCGTGTGGTGGGAGCAGCACGTGGAGGATGACATGGCGCCACGGTCATGGGTTCAAACCTTGGAGGAGACAACTTTCAAAATGGAAATATAAATTGGTGACATGATGACACGTGGCGTGTGGTGGGAGCAGCACGTGGAGGATGACATGGCGCCACGGTCATGGGTTCAAACCTTGGAGGAGACAACTTTCAAAATGGAAATATAAATTGGTGACATGATGATGCGTGGCGTGTGGTGGGAGCAACACGTGGCGGATGACATGGCGCCACGGTCATGGGTTCAAACCTTGGAGGAGACAACTTTCAAAATGGAAATATAAATTGGTGACATGATGACACATGGCGTGTGGTGGGAGCAACACGTGGAGGATGACATGGCGCCACGTGGACGGTGACATAGCGTCATGTGTGAAAGTGAACCAACATTACATTTTAGCGGCGATAAAAAAGTCACCGCTAATTGGTTGCTTCCATGGCAACAAATGTCGTCATTAATACTTAACATTCAGTGGCACAAACAATCGTAGTTGATGTGTGGTTTTTGCGGTGACAAAATATCACCATTGATTTTCAACTTTCAATGGCTACCATCTTTCGGCTGTGTCAAATTTTCTTTTCTGCGGTGACATTTGCCGCCGCCAATTCTCAACTTTCAACGGCAACTTTTATTGTTGCCACAAATTGAATCAACGACAAGAGCTCTTACGGCGATATTGTGGTGAGTTTTTGTCGCCGCTGAAAACTTTTAGCAGTGACTTTTTAGCTTTTAGTGGCGACAAATGTCGCCACTGAAAGTCAATTTTTTTGTAGTGACTTTTAACGAATATTAATTTTGATAATTAATTGAACAAAAAATTATAGAAAATGACCTTAAAAATTACCAAAAAAAAAGAAAAGACCTTAAGTATGTAAGTTTTTTTTCCAATAAGTAATACAAAAATTAATTTTAAAGTATAAACATATATTTTAAATTTTAGATTTAATTAATCTAAAGATATAAAATATCACAATTTTTCAGGGGTCAAAATTGTTGGGCTCAAAAGCCCTTGTATACGAAAACACCTCAATTTTCAAAGTCCTAGCCGAAAGGGAAGGACATAAACGGGGAACCCGGCTGATAGGTCAGGACCATACTCTTGACTTCAAAAACATATTCCTGATCCCTTATATGAGGCGCCTCCTAAAAATAAAAGTGAATTCAAATTATGAAGTGGCTAGTCAAAATATCAAGTCATGTTCTATTTTTACCCCAATGGTTTTAACAGCTTTCTCACAATTTTAGACAGGGCTACGAGGTTGTACAAGTACAAATGTTCTATATCCCTTTAATTAACAAGAATATAACAAGTTTTCTTGATCCATATGAGTGATTAGATGGAGTAAGTTTCACATTTTTTAAAGAAAAAGAAAGAACAGAAATTACAAGCAAATAATAGATGAGATACCGAGGTTGGAGATGCCAGCCAGTCAAGTCAGCCACTTGAGACAAAGCCTCCTTCCATTTCTGCAACTTGTCATCAATACTGTCTCCCAATCTTTCCTTCAAACGAGCCAAATCTTTTCCATAAGTCCCTTTCTGATGTCTCACCACAGATGGATCCACATGATAAAACACCGGATATACCAACCGACCTCCTTCTTTGAAGCACTCAACAATCTCTGCAAGGTCATCCAGACAGAATGTTGACGACGCGTATTTTTTGGAGAGAAATATGATGGCTATCCTCGATCCTTTGATGGCTTTCAGCAGAAATGGTCGGATTTCTTCACCTGCATGGAGGGCTTTGTTATCAAAGAAGGTACTAATTCTCTTTGACGCAGAGACTCATAGAGATGGCCTACGAAAGTGAGGCGAGTATCTTCACCGCGAAAACCAAGAAATACGTCATAAGTCCCTAAGTGACAGAGGAGGATCCTGATCCTTGAGCCATGATACAATGATGGCCTGCGTCGCTGATCTTACCAAGCTCAGAGCTTAGAAATGGCAGATGATTAGAGCTAAGCAACAAGATCTGTGAAGATTGCAAGATCGACTTGCATGTTTAAATTAATCCTCTGTAATTTTTTTCCCAATATTTCTGCTTTAAAAAAGAAAAAAAAAAGAAAAGAAAAGAAAGTGAAGGCAGCCCCACCAAGGAGGAATTTAAAATTTTCACGCGCACTTGGAAGACATGCTGTTATTGACTAAAAAGCAAGACTTTCAATTTTTGTCGGTTTTTCAGGAAATTAATGAATCGTGATGAGTTTTTTCTTTGTTTCAAAAGAGAAAACTTTTTGAGTTGGGCGTTGATGGTGGGGGACCACCAAAGTTGGGATATGTTTAGGGGCTCAAACATAATAAAATTCTTGCTGACAAATCGAGGTTAGAATTTTTATTGGGAAGAAGTATCCATATTTAATCTCTAAATATACTTTCATTGTCTCCAATTAAAGGATATTTCTAAAAAAAATAAAACGTTTATATATTTAAAATCTTTTTATTTGATAGTGTACAAAATACTAAAGGTAAAAAAAAAAGTGAGCTAAAATTCGAAAGCCAAACCAAAAAATTTGAAATAATAAATTTTTTGTATCCCTCAATTAATGAGAGATGAGAATAATAAAGAGAATGATAATGAAAAAGTAAAGAAAAGGAGAGGCTTGGAATAGAGTGTGTGTAGTGTCCTAGCTGGTAGCCCATTGATTCATAATCATTTTTTTATTTTTTTGAGCAAACATTGATTCATAATCATGTTAGGTCATTATTAATGCTAACAAGAGTCCCCACACGCTGTTGAAAATAATGCCGTACGTGTCTGGAACACATCCTTGGTTCATTTCAAGGAAATTACACACAAGGAGTTAAAGGTAAAACACATGCTAATTCTTGCCCTGTTAAGCTTTTTTGATATCAGATTGAAGAAAAGAAACATTAATGTGCATCACATAGTTCACAAGTCATGTATTCAAGGAAAATATAAGATTTTATGAGATATCAGAACAAATTTTGCTTAGTTGTATTAATTAGCATATCAGAAATCAGAGTAATCGATGGTTGACTGATTGTTTAAAACTAGCAAATTTTGACTTTAAGCATTAACATATGTTTAATAGAGCTTCTTTTCGTATGTGTTATGTATTGTATAATTTTTATAACAAATTACTGTAAACACTGTCAGTTCGTTTTTTAGTCCTCTTAAATCTCAGAAGACAAGTATATTCTCACATTAATTTAATGTATAAAGTATTTAATGATTTAAATTAACATGCATATGTAGCTAAATGGAAAAAAAAAAGTTATAATTCTCATATCAATTTAATTTTTATTAATTTAGTTCCTCACATATATACATATTCTGTAGTCGTTGGCATTATGTTTCATAGAGAACTGTGTTGGATCCAAACTTATGGGTTCATTTATCCATGATCTACACTTGGAGCTTTCGATGAAAACCGAGTGCTCATCACTCCGAGGCTTATTTTGGCCTTTTATTTTACTTTGAAATGATCTCTTCTATTCATTTAAATTAATTTTTAGGCGTTTTTATCATTTTATTTATTAAAATAAAAATTATAAAAATATAATATTAAAAATATCTAAAAATTAATTTAAGTGAATTGAAGAAATCATTAAAGTGAAATGAAAAGCCAAGATGAGCCCATAAGTGATGAGTACAAGATGCCGACTCCATTTATCCTTAAATCTTAATCATATTAATTAGATGAGATTTAACTAATTGTCAATGCCAGCAAAAGAGTCCCCACTATAGTTAATAATGCCTTGTTTGAAATGCATCCTTGTTCTTTCAAGGAAGTTACACCAAGGATTTAAACTCAAAAAACAATTCTTGCATTACGAAACTCATTGTATATATAGGTTGAAGAAAGAAGACATTGGGCATCATCATATGTCTTATATGTCATATGTTCAAGAAAAATAGTTCTTTTGATATTAAATATAGGAGCTAGTTAATTAATTCACACGAGTTCAGGAAATTAGGTTAAGTTTGTTATTTGTAAAAAAAAAATGTGATAATTTTTCTAAAATATCCCTTCTTTTCACCATTTATCTTGGAGTATTATTAAAATAACATATATATTACACAAATATCATAGTCTGCTCCAATACCCTTGACTAGGTCTGTGTTCCCCAGATGGAGTTGAAGCAATAAAAGAGCAAATTCCAAATACTTCTAGAAGATTACATAGAAGAAGTAGCAGCGGCAATTTACAAAGCACTTTTGTTCTTCAACACTTCCCACAGCTGATCTTACCAAACTCAAAGCTTAGAAATGGCAGATGATTAGAGCTAAGCAACAAGAGCTGTGAAGATTGTTGGAATCCATAAATGTAACGTGTGTCAGTCAGTCATGCGTAGTTGGAAAGAGACTACCACGAACCCTCGACTTATTTCCCTTCGATTCGAAATAAATTAATTTGTAAACTCAACTTGTTTAACTCCAAAAAAAAAAAAAATCAGCTTGTTCTGAATGTTTCTAATCTTATGAGTCCACATCATTTTATCAACTTGTTTAAGCTCAGCATTGATTTTTGGCATGACTACATTTCTTTAGGATTTATGAACAGAGCTAAAACTCTTAACAAAAAGAAGGAGTCACATAGACTATTGTAATTAGTTTAATTTCATTTAACACTTTAATGCAATACTATTGAGAATAACTTCACAGCCATACATCAGTTAATCAGTAATCTGTTTCTCATGGCATTGTTCTCGGACATTTATCAATATTTAAGAAACAAAGTCACATAACAAGATGAAAGGACTATGGAGTACCTTTGCTCATAAAAGACCAATTCAACAATTTCAATATTCCCTTGTGCCATTAGTTTTTGGTAGTAGTTCCATTTGTTGCCACGTTGGTTAACAAGCTTGGTAGTTTTGTTCTAGATTCAAATCCAACTATGGATAATGATGAAACAGATGATGCAAAAAGGAGAAGTAGATGCAAGACAAAGTAAGCTTCAGGCGTTTAGTGTCAGTTATAAACAGATCAGAAGGTTTCCCAACTTCCACTAAAGAAACATATCAAAGAAAGAAGAGAAAATTTTGCAGTCAATTGATCATTCATTTGATTCATATCACGTATAAACTAATCTCAGATAGAATCAATGCTCTGTGTTTGTCACTTCAATCAGACCAACTAAAGTCTAGTTGTACCTATAAGGCTGCAACCATCAATACTTCAAGGCCAATTAATTTATCACTTCACACATTTATGCAAAGCCAGTGCAATGGCATAGAAGAAAATCAACAAAAATTACAATTATTGTGCCTAGAAATTTACAGAGACAATTCAAGAAAAAATGGAAAGTCAGTAACAACAGTATTAGGAATATAACCATCACACTATAGAAGAAAAATATCAGAAGGGAAAAGTATAGAATATTCAGGGAGAAGCTGCCATGACCATAAAGATTCCTCAGAAATTGCTCAACCTCCTCTGTACTCTGCTCTGTAACTTTTTAACCAACATTTTCTTTCACCTTCCAAGTTCTTGCCACACGATGGCTCCTCCTCAGAACTGGTGCCAGCTCATCACTGTTACTCTCTAGAGGTAGGATACAACTCCCTTAACCTCTAATGAAAAGTGATGTCCTTTATATAGATTTCAGGATGATTCAGCAATTAAGTGATTAACAATAATCACTCTAACTAATCCAGCAAAAAGTTCAAACATTTTTTCTTTATCACTATTCCTACTACGTATGATGGACTCATCAGACACCACAGATGTAGTTGGAAATTTGGTGGGTACTTCCTGATAAACTCCAACTCCACTATCATCGCCAAAGCCTTCCTTCGATCCCAGGACTTCCTTTTGTTTTGCAAATTCAACAACCCTGATATCTATCAAACAAAGCAACGGAGAATCTTACAAAATATTTAGTTATTTATTCTATATGCATGTTGGTGAACTATTTCTTTTTTAATTTAGTCTAAATTCATATCATTATCAAGTAATTCCCTATCTGATTGTTATTGTACTTTTTGCCAGAAGTCGTAGTAATCAAGGTATGTTACTTTTAGTATAGAAAGGAAGAGGAAAAGTACCTTTGTAATGCATGACAGCTTCAAGTCCTTCCCAATCTTTGGTTGGGGGTCGTAGCTTTTGCCATGAATTGTTGTCAAGGAATGTTTTGGGATCCCTGAATCGGATATCATCTAAGTTGCTTTGTTGCCGATATACATGAACTGCAATATGAGTTTCCTTTTCCTCTTTCATTTCTTGTGCACTGCTCTTGATGGAAACCTTAACTTGATTCCATTTATTTACACGAGGGAGTTCAGCCTTTTGAAGTATGCTTTGTAGCTCAAATATGTATATATGATTAGCCTTTATTGATGACAGTAAAAGCCACTCCGAAGAATTAATTTCTAGCTTGATGTCATTAATGTGCACTGAGAACATACACTTGTATGGAGAATCTTGGTCATTTTCAACAAGAAACCAAATAAAAATTGTTGGGAATTCATTACGAATCCAAAAGGACATGGAGCCTCCTCGACTATAATAGTCAAGCCACTCGGGGATTCTCTTTCCTGGAAAAATAAAGTTTCTTTTCCCTGGTTCAAAATAGAATGCCTGCACATTACATATTACCAAACAATTACAAATAAAATATAATTAAATACCAAAAAGATAATTAAGAAAAGACTGGGGGGAGAGAGACCTGATTCAATACTCTGCTCTTGGATAACTTGGAGAATGAAGTACAACCTATGGCACTGAATTGTTCCAAGTTTGGTGGCATCCTCTCAATATGTTGAAGTTGCATACAATAATCCAGCAAAAGATTTTTTAAATGCCTACATTCTTTGATGCATGCTGGTAGGGTTGTAAAATTATTAAACCTTAGATCTAAACATACAATGCCAGGGATGTAAGATAGACAAAGAGAAAGAGAATCATCTGACAAATCGCATTTTGAGAAACAGAATTGCTTCAATTTCAAAGATATTGATGAGCTTTCTAAGCTTCCTTCTTTTCCACCTCTGCACATCTCAAAATGCCTCATCCCTTCACAAAAATTTGCTGTTACTTCTGAAAGGTTTGGCAACATACAAATACTAGCCGGTAATTGCACAAGATTAGGGCATGCATCCATGTTTAAGCTTTCAAGCCCAATGAGATTGTGAATTGAAAATGGCAATCTTGGGATGGATGTTCCCTCCAAATCAAGTGTTCTTAACTTCTCCATCTTTTCTGATATATCTGGAAAACTTTGAAGACTTGAACAACCATAGAGACTTAAATGTTCCAAGGATCTCAACTTAATAGTAGCAGGAAATTTTTTCAAATTTTTGCATCGCATGGCACTCAATTCTTTAAGATTATCCAAGGATCCAACTGAATCATCAATTTCAATTAAACTTGTACAACCATCAAGCCGCAATTCTTTTAAATTAGAAGCTCCTGTCAAGTTTGGTATCTGACTTAGGAATTTGCACTTGCTAAAATTCATGTGACTTAAACTCTCAAATTTCTGCAAAATAAAATATAAAAAAAAAATCAAACAAATGAAATAAAGTACATAGTTCTAAGAATACTTATAAACATACCTTAATAAATGGTTGGAGGTTTGCAAAACAACTATTGGACAAGTCTAATTGGACAAGTTGAGTTGGACAAAAATTAGAAGGCAAGAGCTCTAAAGGATACCCCTTCCATTCTAGCAAACATAAACTATTTGGGAGATATTTGGGGACTTCAGAAAAACTTGCACATTTTATGGCAAGAAATTTGAGGTTCTTCATCCTTCTGAATTCCTCTCCACTCCATTGAATTTCTTCACCTTTAGGCAAATCAAGAATCATGACTTCAATTTCTTTGGATCCCTTTTAAAATGAAAAACACATAATAAATGATGGATATTAGATACAAAAGTCATATAAAGATAAGCATTAAATGAAGAGTGATGTATGTTGTGCTCTTACTGTGTCATTTTGCAACACGTGAATAATGTCCTCATAAGACCATAACCTGCTGCGATTACCAGGTTCTCTTGGTGATTGTCGCCGAACAATTTCTTTACCCATATCTTCTATCAAGTCGTGCATTGTCACACGATCTTTTTTAATCTTTATTAGAGATCTATCAGTCAACACTTCAATAGCATAAGTTGGTTCGACACCACGTATAATCTTCAACACATTTTTGACATCTTCTAATTTCTCTCCATTAAAGAAACAAGCCATGTCAAGAAAAAATTCTTGATGTGTTTCTTCCAAAGCATCATAACTTAATTTAAGGACTTCAAAAACTTCTGTAGCAGGTATTCTTTCATACTCATCTAGTGCAGAACTCCATTTATCAACTATTTTATCACATAAGTTAGAGCCAATCACTTCCAAGGCCAATGGAAGGCCACATGAATAATTAATTGCACGATTTAAAACATCTATGTAATCTGAATTCATAATGACCTTTTTGAAAGCATTCCATTTAATCAACTGAAGAGACTCCTTATAACTTAATTTCTTGACAGCATAAATTTTATGAACCCCATGACTTGCTAGGAGCTGTTTGTCCCTTGTTGTAATGATGATTCTACTTCCAGAGCCAAACCAGTCACATCTTCCAGCAAGTGCTTTTAACTGCTTCAATTTATCAACATCATCAAGGATTAAAAGAATCTTCTTTTGTTGAAGCCTATGTTCCATTATTGAAATTCCTTTATGGAAATCACCCAACTTGAGTTCCTTCTCCTTCACCAATTCATAAAGTATTGTCTCTTGGAGATTGGACAAGTCATGCTTGTTAGAATTTTCTCTAATATTAGAAAGAAAACATAAACCATCAAAATGATCAGCAATTGAGTTATACACAGCTCTTGCAAGTGTTGATTTACCAATCCCACCAGTGCCACAGATTCCAATCATGTTGACTTCATTGGACCAAAGATCTAAAAGTGAGATTACTTCTTCTATTCGAGACACAAGTCCAACTGGATAGTTGGTAACATCCAAATGAGTGCGATTAATCTTGTTAGATACTTCACAAGTAACCATTTCAATATACGCTTGATCTTTTGCAACCCTGCCCATAAAAAAGTTATCCTTTATTCATACAAAAATATTGATATGCAAATTATATATATATGGAATCATGGAATGGGAAAGAGTATAAAATGAGAAGTAAAATTCAATAGCCATGGCTTCGCTCAGCCAAAATTACAAAGTTCTACCTTCTATTTTAAAAACATACACTTTAATCCAAAAAACTTGATTTCTTATTTGTAATTATGTTGAAAATTTTAAAATTATTAATTTATAAGTTAATTGTCTACCCTTTCTCCTGATTTAAAGAATTTAAATAAATATGTCAGTATCTAATTTTTTTTACCAAAGCAATATCTAAATAAATAATTTAATAATATTCTGGAAAAATTAATAAAATTTATTAAAAAAACAAACATAAATTATATTGACTATATTATATTTTAGGGGTAAATGAAAAGCTTACATCTAAATTTTAGATCCAAGAGCGTCCAGGTCTTTAGATTCATTTTTTGTGCAATATTTTCCTTTCACTTTGGAAAATAATGCAATATTGCCCCCACTGATAACAAACATTAATTTTGATCATTAATTGAAGAAAAAATTATAGAAAATGACTTTAAAAATTACCAAAAAAAAAAAGAAAAGACCTTAAGTATATAAGTTTTTTTTCAATAAGTAATACAAATATTAATTTTAAAGTATAAATATATATTTTAAAATTTATATTTAATTAATCTAAAGATATAAAATATCACAATTTTTCAGGGGTTAAAATAAATACAGGATAAAACAGGTAGCTGAATCTTGTTTTTCAAGACTTGAAATTGCTGGGCTCAAAAGCCCTGTTATACTAAAACACCTCAATTTTCAAAGTCCAAGCCGAAAAAAAAAAAAAATGGACATAAATGGGTAACCCGGCTGATAGGTCAGGACCATACTGCTGACTTCAAAAGCACATTCCTGATCCCTTATATGATGCGCCTCCAAAAAATAAAAGTGAATCCAAATTATAAAGTGGCTAGTCAAAATATCAAGTCATGTTCTATTTTTACCCCAATAGTTTTAACAGCTCTCTCACAACTTTAGACAAGGCTAGGAGGTTGTACAAGTAACAAATGTTCTATATCCCTTTAATTAATAAGAATATAACGAGTTTTCTTGATCCGTGCGGGTGATTAGATGGAGTAAGTATCATATTTTTTTAAGGAAAAAGAAAAAAGAGAAATTACAAGCAAATTATAGAAGATGAGATACCGGGGTTGGAGATGCCAGCCAGTCAAGTCAGCTACTTGAGACAAAGCCTCCTTCCATTTCTGCAACTTGTCATCAATACTGTCTCCCAATCTTTCCTTCAAACGAGCCAAATCTTTTCCATAAGTCCCTTTCTGATGTCTCACCACAGATGGATCCACATGATAAAACACCGGATATACCAACCGACCTCCTTCTTTGAAGCACTCAACAATCTCTGCAAGGTCATCCAGACAGAATGTTGACGACGCGTATTTTTTGGAGAGAAATATGATGGCTATCCTCGATCCTTTGATGGCTTTCAGCAGAAATGGTCGGATTTCTTCACCTGCATGGAGGGCTTTGTTATCAAAGAAGGTACTAATTCTCTTTGACGCAGAGACTCATAGAGATGGCCTACGAAAGTGAGGCGAGTATCTTCACCGCGAAAACCAAGAAATACGTCATAAGTCCCTAAGTGACAGAGGAGGATCCTGATCCTTGAGCCATGATACAATGATGGCCTGCGTCGCTGATCTTACCAAGCTCAGAGCTTAGAAATGGCAGATGATTAGAGCTAAGCAACAAGATCTGTGAAGATTGCAAGATCGACTTGCATGTTTAAATTAATCCTCTGTAATTTTTTTCCCAATATTTCTGCTTTAAAAAAGAAAAAAAAAAAGAAAAGAAAAGAAAGTGAAGGCAGCCCCACCAAGGAGGAATTTAAAATTTTCACGCGCACTTGGAAGACATGCTGTCATTGACTAAAAAGAAAGACTTTCAATTTTTGTCGGTTTTTCAGGAAATTAATGAATCGTGATGAGTTTTTTTCTTTGTTTCAAAAGAAAAACTTTGTATGAGTTGGGTGTTGATGCTGGGGGACCACCAAAGTTGGGATATGTTTAGGGGCTCAAATATAATAAAATTCTTGCTGACAAATCGAGGTTAGAATTTTAATGGGAAGAAGTATCAAAATTTAATCTCTAACTATACTTTTTGATTGTCTCAAATTGAAGGATATTTATAAAAACTAAAAAAAAATTATATATTTAAAATATTTTTATTTGATAGTGTACAAAATATTAAAGGTAAAAAAAAAAAGGAGCTAAAATTCGAAAGCCAAATTAGAAGATTTGAAATAATAAACTTATTTGTATCCCTCAATTAATAAGAGATGAGAATAATAAAGACAATGATAATAAAAAAGTAAAGAAAAGGAGAGGCTTGGAATAGTGTGTGTATAGCGTCCTAGCTGGGAGCCCATTGATTCGTAATCGTATTATTATTATTATATTTTTTTTTTTGAGCAAACATTGATTCATAATCATGTTAGGTCATTATTAATGCTAACAAGAGTCCCCACACACCCTTGAAGCTAATGCCGTGTCTGGAACACATCCTTGGTTTATTTCAAGAAAATTACACACAAGGAGTTAAAGGTAAAACACATGCTACTTCTTGACCTGTTAAGCTATTTTGATATCAGATTGAAGAAAAGAGACATTGTGCATCCTCTAGTTAGCAAGTCATGCATTCTAGGAAAAATAGAAGATTTTACAAGATATGAGAACAAATTTTGCTTAGTTGTATTAGCACATCAGAAATCAGAATCATAAATGGTTTACTGGTTGTTTAAAACTAGCAAATTTTGCTCAGATGTAGCAACCTCGACAGTAAACTTGAGCATTAACATATGTTTAATAGAGCTCTTTTTAGTATGTTTAACATAATTTTTTTAATCACTAATTAGTATGGACACTGTCAATTGGTTTTAGGTCAAGATTATATGGGGAGATAAATTTTGTTTATTTTTATTTTTATCAATTTGATCCCTTGCATTTTCTTATATTATTATGTTAGCCTTTTAAATTTCAAAATATTATTAAATTTACTCTCAAATTAATCTAATTTATAAAATATTTTAATGACCTAGAATGCATATATAATTAAATCAGAACAAATTTTTTTTAAAGCAAAATAAATTAACTCTTAAATCAGTTTACACTGCATTTAAAAATTTATGATGCTGTTTTTTAGTTAAATAATTAAGCTTCTTTTCATTAATTACATACAGATACACGTATCTGTAGGCAATCTATTTCATGGAGAAGCATGTTGTCTCCAAACTCATGGATTCATTGATGACTTAGGTCACATTTGATTGTTAGAAAGAAATGGAATGGATTGAAAAAATAAAGGTAAAAATGAGATAATCAAATGAAATAGTGAACCACATTCATAAATGAAGGGGGTAATTCAGTTCATGGGATTGGAAATCATGATTCATAAGATTTTTAGAGGGTGTAATGATTCTCACATTTGTAGTATATATCAATAAGTTTTATCATGCTTACAATGAGGAAAAGAGATGATTTAGTTTATTTTTGTATTAATTTTTTCAATCAATTTCATTTCATTCCATTTTAATAACCAAACGGGACCTTAGTTTGGATGGAAAGAAAAAAAAAAGATTAAGAAGGGGAGAAAACTAAAGGAAAAACAAGTCCAAAAATAATTTTTTTTTTACTATTTTTAAAAGTTTTCTTTCTTAATTTTCCTTCATTCAGATTTTTCTCTCCTTTAAAATCAAGTATAAATATTAATCATGTTAGGTAAGATGTAACTCATTAATACTAGCAAGAGTCCCCATTATTGAAGATAATATCTTGTTTGAAACACATTCTGTTTTTTTTTTTTCCTCAAGGAAATTACACACCTGAGGAATTAAGGTCCCAAAATAATTCTTGCACTGCAAGACTCATTGTAAATTATATTGAAGAAGTAAAAAAAGACATTGGGCATCATGTGTCTCATGTCATTTATTCAAATGAAAATAGTTCTTCAGATGTTAACTAATTGACACGAGTTAAGGGAAATTACATTAGTTTAAATAAGACAATATTAAATTTTTTATTACATGTATTATTTTGTGGTGGTAATAACTAATTTTGTTACAAGCTCAGCAGCCATAGTTTCTGGTATGCTTATCAGAGGAGATCTGCAGAAGAAATCAAGGAAGGTTTTTTGGAAACGAGAGCACAGAGAAGAGTGAAGTGTTGAATAATGATAGAGCTTCTTTTCTTATGGAAATAATCTCAGCCGCGTGAATGGATAACAAAGTTGGAAAGTTTTTTGGAACGAGAGCGCAGAAGAGTGCAGTGTTGAATAATGATTGAGCTTCTGTTCTTTCCTTCATCGAAATAACCTCAAAGCCGCGTGAATGGATAATAAAGTTTGAAGCCGGCAAATTGACTTCCATGCTATAAAAAAAAAAAATTTATTTCTCACAATACTATACTTTCAATAATATTTATTTAAATAATATAAATTTAAAATTTGGCCTGATCAGTACCGAGTTTTAAATTTTTTTTTTGATCAAAAACGTGTATTTACTTTCAATAATATTTACTTAAATAGAAGCCAAGTTCTATTTAACATAAAAAAAAATATCTATCCTATCATCTCTCTTCAACCAATTTTTTTTTTTGTCAGATATAGAACTTGGCTTCTATCAAGCCAAGTTCTATTTAATTTTAAAAAAATCAAATATATATGTCATCCCTTCTCTCTTTAGCTAAGTTCTAATCAATTATCTGGGCAAAATTTAAATCATACAATTATTATTCCAACATCATTAACTCCATTAAAGACTAAATAATCAATTGAAGTCTCTAAAAACTCAAACTATATCAAATCTTAGGTTTTCTATCATCAAGAAATCAAAAACCAAATAAAGTATGTGATTAAGAAAAATATTTAAAACACTTATATAGTCCGAAAAAGCTTGAGATCATACTCAAGGTATCTATTATATAGCCTCATCTTTAAAATTTTGCTCACTCTTTATCTTAGTTTCTCACTGTGCACCGAGCGAGAGGAAGACAAAAAGAAAGAAAGAGGAAGTGATGCGCGCAGAAAAAGAAATGAGATTGAAAATAATAAAATAAGTTAGTTGGCCCTACATTTTGGTATCTATTCTCTCTTTCCTCTTTGTTTTTTTATTTTAAATCTTCTTCCTTCTTTTCTTTTCAAAAATTAATAATCTATAAACCCTCCTCCCCACACATATTATGTAATTTTTATAGTACTTTCTTAATATCTTAAAAATTAAACTCTACTAGTATATTTTGATAAACACAATTTCTTTAATATTTATATGATTATAAATTTTTTATTTAGATTTGAGGAGTAAAAATAGAGATGTTATAATAACTTAGTATCATTCATAATATCCTGATTGACAATTTTAGAGATCCATGATAATTTAATATCACTCATGGTATAACCTAAAATATGTTAGCAATTTTATTATTTTTACTTATAATGACTTAGTATCACTCAAAACATCTCATTTAATGATTTTAGAGATTCATGGTGATTTATTCGGTTAATCCAAGCGTCTAATGTTATATTAGACATTAACATTTTAATTTCAATTGATTAGGGACTTCAATTGATTATTTAGTCTTTAATGGAGTTAATGATGTTGGAATAATGATTGTATGATTTAGATTTTGCCCAAATAATTGATTAGAACTTGACTAAAGAGAGAGGGGATGAGATATATATTTGATTTTTTTAAAATTAAATAGAACTTAGCTTGATAGAAGCCAAGTTCTATATCTGACAAAAAAAAAATTGGCTAAAGAGAGAGATGATGGGACAGATATCTTTTTTTTATGTTAAATAGAACTTGGCTTGATAGAAGCCAAGTTCTATATACGTTTTTGACCAAAAAAAATTTGAAACTCGGTACTGATCAGGCCAAATTTTAAATTTGTAGTACCTAGGTAAATATTATTGAAAGTGTAGTATTGTGGAAAATATTTTTTTTTATGGCATGAAAGTCAATTTGCCATAGAGCTTCTTTCTCTCCGTGGATATTAAATTTCTTATACTAAGTATACTTAAAAATAATATACTCTATCAAAATAATTTAAGTCAATTAGTTGATACTTTCTAAACTTATTTATTTATAATATATCTTTAAATATTTAGATATGTTACTTCTTATGTTATAATATTTCTTCTAATATATTTTTTTCATTTCTTCTTTTTCTTCTTGCCTAGGCTTGTATTTTTTTTTTAGTCTCAGAGGTTTTAAGTCTATTTAATTTCTTCTTCTTTTTCTTCTTATTCTCTCTTTCTTTTTTTAATCTCTTGTTTTATTTCATCTTTCATTCTTTCATTTTTTTTCCATCTCTCTCTCTTTGTTTTTTTTTTTTGTCTTTAATTGAATGGCTCATGATACTATTTTAAATTTCTTATATTAAGTATGTTTAAAGATAATATACTTTATTAAAATAGTTTAAATCATTTGATTAGATATTTTTTAAATTTATATATTTATGATATATGTTCATATCTTTATATGCGGGATTTCTTTTATATTACAATAATGGAAATTATCTCAAAGCCGCGTAAGGGGATAATAAAGTTGGAAGATTCAATTTAATTGGTTTGGTAGATTTTCTTGTCAGCCAATGCCTGAAGCGAAGGGCAATAATGTAGGTTGCTTTGATTCCTTTACTTACTTTGCAAGTAGTCGGAGTAGGGACACTGTGACCGTTTGGCTGTTCCATTCTAAATCTTTTTTCCCCCTCACTGAATTGATAAATAACGCTAGCATCATTTTTTTTTTACCATGAAAACACACTACTACAAAAATTAAGATATAAGATATAAAAAATTATAATTAAAAAAATATATCATATATATAAAAAACAGATGATGGTCAGAAAATTAATGATGGATTTTTTTTAAAATACCTGTCATTTATTTGAAAAAGACCCATCATTTATTATTTTAAAATAAATGATGGGTATTTTAAAAACATGTCATATTACGTTAAATATCTTTTACTTTTACTTTTCCATTTTTTTTCAAAAACTAATAAATGAATGATTAAATTTTTTATCTTATCCCAAAATAGTTAAATGTTTTCCTTCATTTCTTAAAAATAAATTTTATCTGCAGTTTTTCAATTATCTTAAAAAGTACTTTAATAAAAAATTAATTTTAATTATATAAATTTTATTAATAATCATTTTGAACAATTTTTAATTTTTAATGAATACCAATAGCTTACAATACAAAATAATTACAAAGATCTAGATAACCTCTAATCATTACCTACCTCAAAACAATGAGCCAAAAAATCCAGACAAGGCCAAATATCTGATGGTTCACATATTTTACATCTTTTTACCTCACTTTTATTGGCTTTTTAGCATTTATTTTACACTTTTGAGTTTAATTGGTTAATAATTTGCAATTAAGAGGCAAATAAATATTTTTCAGGAATTGTTGTGATTTATTGCATATCTTTACAGGTTTTATTGAATATTATTTTTAATTTCCTAAAATTTATTTTTATTGATTTTATTATTTTTTGTGTTGGTGCCTACATGAAAAAGAGAAGAAGCAAGAGGATAAAGTGGAAAATTTTTCTCTCCAATTTCCCTTCGCTTTTATTTTTTTTCCTCTTAAAATTTTATTTTTTATTATTAACCATTTAATAAATTTTCAAGAAATAATATTATTTTCTTCCAAAAATTTTAGGAACCTCACGTGCTCACCACACACATTTAGTTTCTTGCCATTGCATGTGCCCCACCACTTGGTCCTCTCATTTTTTTTTAAATTATTTTTCACCTCACTTCCTTCACAGAGACATTCGGATCATCATCATCTCTTTCTTCTCTCTCCCACTGCGCTCACGACTCATTCATTTTTCTCACTCACAATCAGGTTTTCGAAAAGACACATTCCAATCACATAGCCAATTCATGATTCACATTTCAAAATTCTGCTATCCACCGTTTCGTCCATTTCCTTTAAAACTCTCTCTCTTTTCTCCACCAATTATCTCTTAATCTTGCATCAGTCACCCATCAAATCAACATCTGAACCGTGCAATCATTTCCTCATCCCGTCCGATTCAAATGAATAAATTCGGTCCTCACCTCTATTCTTCCATCAAAATCGTATAGCACTTCACTCCTATCACATGCCGACTTGCATGGTTCGATTGGAGGTTTGTCGGAGGCAATGATGCAAGGCTAGATCACTGGGATTCCAAGGAGTAAAGTGAATGTGCGTGAGTTCTTATCTTCGAGGAGGCTAAACAATTTTAATTTGAGTTTTCTTCTCCATTCTAGTTCCAATTTCCCTAGATTTTCTAGTTTGGCTTGGATTGTAACTAGTTGTTTGTAAAAAAAAAAAAAAAAAGATGTCGTGAGGCATGCCATATATGCAGGGTTTTTAAAAGAATGAAAGAACCTGACTTCTAATCAAACGCGGATAACTCGGGCTCTCTTACTATAGTTCACCTGAAATATGAGAATGCGAAGTGAAGAAAATTAATGTAGATATCGGGAAGCAGAGATATATTAATTAAAAAAAGAAGTAGTGAGCTATGTCGGCCATATAACAGAAAAAAAGACTAAAACTATATGATAAAAGAAAAAATAAAATAAAGCAGCAGATGCGGAGTCTAAGAATGACTGGTAGTTTATTGATACTGATGCTGATGATGCCTCTTGTTGAGAGAGGGCTTCTCTACTTATAGATGATCCTGGGTTAATACTCAAGCCCCATGATTGTCACTTTCTTTAATTTAGAAAGCACTTTCTCCATTATGGTCACTCATCATGGGTGGAATGTCGAGATAATGGCCTAGACTTGGTCTTAACTTAGTGACTAAAGTTTTATAAATATTCATTTTTAATTATTTTAAGGTCGATTAAATTAAATTAACCAGGCCCCCAAATTTACAATTCAGGTGCAAACACTAGTGCACTTAAAATGTTTGATCAAATGCTTGAGACATTTGATTGAGGAGAACTTATATTTTGGCTATTGGAATATTGGTTTCTTTGATGGAATTTTGAGCTTCATTGTTATATTCATGTGCTTGCCTTGTTCTAGAATTGGTCCAATGTACTACATTGTGTAATTGCATTGTTTAATCATTGGAAACTTGATTTGGATTTAATCAATTGCTTAATTTCAATTAGGTACTGTTATTTGTTGTTTCAACAAGTCCAATGGCAATTTACACATTAGGATCTTAATGAAGCAAGTTTAGTTTTATCATATGATTGCTAGAATTCTAGAATTGTATGGTAACTATGCTTGCTAGGTTCAAATGGTTATTTGAGCTACTTAAGACTAATGAGAATCAAAGCTTAGCCAATTAAATATTTGTGACAAGAATTGCATTCCACTAAACTCCAAGGAATCTACAATCTTTAATTGAAGACATTCACTCACTTTTTTTTCATAAAAATCGAAAAGCACAAAAATACTAGTTTAGGTTGATTTTAATTGCATTTTAGGTAATTGAATTAAAACTCTTTGTTACTGTTTATTCACTTAGGAATTAGTTCTGAAATCAATCTTAATTGAACTTGTTGGGAAGAATGACCTAGGTATACACATTTAGGTTATAGCTTAGTTAATTTGAGGCCGATATGACTTAGGCTTATCAATACCCAAATTCTTTTTTATTATTATTAATAAAATAAAATTCAAATCTTAATTTTTTAATATATAAATTGAAATTAACTAAAAAATAAAATAATATAATATTTAATAATTTAGTTATTCGATTCTGCCGAAAAGCACAAGGTGTTAAGGCCGAATTTGACTATATGGCTTTTTTGATAAAGTTAATGGATACCCATGCAATATTATTTATTTAATGATACTAGAAGCTTCTAGAAAAAAATTTCTTGGTATTTTTTCACTTTATTATAAAAAATAAATATTATTTAAATAACTTTCTTACAATCATTACCAATGATAAGTTTTCACACCTCATAATACAGTGAGAAATTTTTCACAATAATAATTTTTTACTGGTAAGAATTTGAGAGAGATTCTCTTAACATATAGATTGTGAGAAAAATTAAGAAAATATTATAACAATTATTTATTTATTTTATTTGTAATAAAAAGAAAATATTTCTATGCTTAAAATTATAGATAAAAAAATTATGGTTTGATCTTGAATATAGAATCAATATTATATGAATATTTTTTTAATTAGTAAGTAATCAACTTCATATAAAACAAAAATAATATATAATTAAATATTTTTTAATAAAACTATTTTTTAGATAATTAATAGTATTATTTAACAAAATTATTGGAAAACGAAATATACATTTAAATAACTTTTTCACAATGATTATCAATAAAAAAATTTCACCACTAATAAACTGTGAGAAACATTCGAGATAATAATTTTTACTAGGTAGAAATTAGAAAGAAGTTCTGTTGACATATTATCTATGAAAAATATTTGAAAGGGATGACTTGAAAACTTTTCTCGTAGATAATGTATCGAAAGAAATTCTCATTGTTAAGTTGACTATGGAAAACATTTGCTCAAAAGACTTTCTCATGGAAAATATTTGGAGATAATTTCTCACGGCATAAGATCTGTGAGAATTACTTGCAAAAGCATGATTAACCACTTGAAAATTTCTCACACATAGCTATATGAAAGACATTCATACGAATAAAAGGCATATGAACTCTGTTATTTAGAAATGTTCTCAAGGGCATAAATCCGGTGAAAGCTTCTTTTCATATATTTTTCATGAGAAATTGTTTTTGCTATGTTTTGACAAGTTTTCCTTTGTTTTCTCATGGCTATCAGTGGTGAGAAAGTTGCCGTCAAATTGGCACCATAATGCACTATGGTTTTTGCAAATTTCCTCACGCAATTGTCACAAATATTTCTTTCATATCATAGTCATAAAAAAAAATGTGTGAGAAATCATGCATAAACTAATTTTCTATGAGAAAGCCTATAGGAAATTCTGATGTTTTGATTAGTGCCTGACTATACTTCGAACAAGATTGTTTTGAATAGGAAAATACTTGTGAGAAATAAAAATATTTATGTACTTAAAATCTTTTATTTGATGGTGTAAAATATTTTAAAAATAAAAAAATCTGAGCTAAAATTCAAAATAAAAAATAAAAGATTTAGAGTGACGAATTTACTTATATTCTTTAGTCTAAAAGAGATGAGGTGAAAGATGAGGATAACAACAAAGACGTTCACAATGAAAAAGTGAAGTAAACCAAAAGGTTAAAATTGCTAATACTCAAATAGATTAGAAATGGCAGATGATTCAAGCCAAGGAACAAGAAATCTCACAGATCTGTGATACTGATTTTTGTTTTTTGTTTTTTTGTTTTTGGGATAAAAGATCTATGATAGTGATAAACACATGCATGTACACAAATCTCAAGAGCAGAGTGTGTAGTGTCCTAGCTGGTAGGCCCATTGATTCTTACTCATGTTAGGTCATTATTAATGCCAACAAGGTCCCCACACACTATGGAAGATTATGCCGTGCATGTCTGAAACACATCCCAAAAAAAAAAAAAAAAAAAAAAGGAAATTGTACACTCTTCGCCCTGTTAAGCTCTTTTGATATCAGATTGAAGAAAAGAGACATTGTGCATGCTCTAGTTCACATGTCAATCATTCAAGGAAAATATAAGAATTTGTGAGATACCAGAACAAATTTTGCTTATTTGTATTTTTTTTTTTGCCAAAACAAATTTTGCTTAGTTATATTAAGACATCAGAAATCAGAATCATAAATGGTTAACTGGTTGCAAACTCAGCGACCTTAATTGTTTAAAACTAGCAAATTTTGCTCAGATGTAGCAACCCCAGCACTAAACTTGAGCATTAACATATGTTTAATAGAGCTCTTTTTAGTATGTTTAACATCATTTTTTTAATCACTAATTAGTATAGACACTACTAATTGGTTTTAGGTCAAGATTATATGGGGGGATAAATTTTGGTTACTTTTATTTTTATCAATTTGATCCTTATATTTTCTTAAATTATTATGTTAGCCTTTTAAATTTCAAATATAATTTAATTTACTCTCAAATTAATCCAATTTATAACATATTTTAATGACTTTGAATGCATATGTAATTAAATCAGAATAAATTAATCTTTAAATCAGTTTACCTTTTATTAGTCTAGCCCATTACACTGCATTTTGTTGTCTTGTTTTTAAAAATTTATGATGCTGGTTTTTACTTAAATAATTAACCTTCTTTTCATTCAATATTCTATTACCCATGTCAGTATATTTTAATAATTTTATCCCATACTTAAATAATAAAAATTAAATTAATAATTAAGACAAACTAAAAGACCCTAATCATACACTCTTATAGAGATTGATACTAATCATTACATACAGATACACATATTTGCAGGCAATCTGTTTGTAGAGAAGCATGTAGTCTTCAAACTCATGGATTCATTGAAGACTTAGTTTGGATGGAAAGAAAAATATGAAGAAATTAAGCAGGGGAGAAGACTAGAGGGGAAAATGTCCAAAAATAGTTTTTTTTTACTATTTTTAAGAGTTTTCTTTCTTAATTTTCCTTCCTTTCTATTTTTCTCTCCATCAAAACCAAGTGTAAATACGAATCATGTTAGGTGAGATGCAACTTAACAATTCTAGCAAAAGAGTCCCTATTGATCCTATTAAAAAAAAAAAAGAGTCCCTATTGAAGATAATGCCTTGTTTGAAGCGCATCTTTTTTTTCCCCCCAAGGAAATTACACACCTAAGGAAGGTCCCAAAATAATTCTTGCACTGCAAGACTCATTGCGAATTATATTGAAGAAAAAAAAAGCATTGGACATCATGTGTTTCATGTCATATATTCAAATGAAAATAGTTCTTCAGATGTTAAACCTAGGTGCTAGTTAATTAATTGACACAAGAGAAATTAGACAAGTTTAATATACGGCAATATTAGATTTTTTTAATTGTATATATGATTTTTCATAGTTAGGGTGGTTATAACTAATTTTGTTGTAATTATTTTATTCTCTATTATTATTTTATTGTTTGATAGATTTTTTCCCCTATATAAATATATCTTATATTGAAATTAATAAGGCAAGTCACTGTTTTCACAAATTGTATTATGGTATCAAAGCATGTGAAATTTCTTTGTTTTCTCTCTATACTTTAGATAAAACATATTGCATTTTATCCCCATAGTAATTTACATGTAAAATGCAGTGGTTTTCATATAATTTTAAGACACTTTTAGGGGGTGCTCTTTGTGCATTTCATTTACATGTAATCTACTAGGGATTACATATAAATTGCTCACCAGGCATGCTTGTGCATGTTATCTTCATAGTGATTTACATGTAAAATGTGGTTTTCATGTAAATCAATATAAACTCTTCCTCATGTATGCTTGCAAGTTTTTCTCCATATTGTTTTATATGAAAATTGGGGTCATTAATAGTTGAAATTACATAGAATTAGTCATTGTGAGGGTAGAATCTTTGAAGAGTCATATTGAAGACATAATTGTATTCATATTTGTTACCACAAATATGAGAATGTTTATGTACATATGTAAAATCTATGCACCAAATAATTCATAACATCTATACATTGGATAATCTATAATGACATTTTTACAATAAAAACTATGTCCTCTTCCTTGCTTTCTTTCGTCTTAAACCTCTATCACGTTCCAATTTCTCCACAACTTCATCTTGCTTGTCATTTCATGAATGGGTTAACAGCCACCATACCATTTTAGCCCTATGTGTAGGCAATTAACCTAGACAATGTAAGGAATATGTAATGTAAGGCAATGGTCCAAGCTATTAAATTATTATACATGGGTAATGCAACATAGCGTAGGTAGTTCAAGTCTATCAGTGCACTCTGGAATAGGGCTATTATCCCACCCTTGAAGCCAACATATGACGAACATACCACAGTCATATCTACTCATAATGGGAAATATGTCATCATCTATAAAATTCAACAATGCAAATGACATGAACATGAACATGTGATCTGCTAAAATACTTAATGTGTTCTTTTATTGTGGAACCCTAGCAATTTTGAAGTCAATGAAAGGAATATGCACAAATTTGTCTAGCAACAAGTATGCAATAACTCTTGCAAAATGCACAGCCTATAAAAAAGACACAAGCATAACAATTATATTGAATTAAAAGTGTGGAGCATGTGTCAAAAGTAAAGTAATATGAAGGTTGTCACAAGTGCAATACCACTTGTCTCCCCCGATCCATCCTTCCTTGAGTCAAATGTTGTCCTGTTAAACCTTTGGTGATGAGGAGCATTGAATCCAGTAGACATAGGTTCATGTCCCTCTTCACAAATAAAACCAATGATCTTTGACACAAGCACAAAAATGATCTCGCAAGATGATAAATCATATTGTCATTTGTTAGAGGCAATCAATCTTGTGTGGTCTTCCAGCCTCCATTACTCCACATTCCATAACATGCCGCCCTGCCACATATATAGTAATATATGATAGCTACTAATATCCCATAAATTGTAAAAATTCAAGAAGCAAATTACATAATAACCACTCACCGCTAGTGAAGGATCTAAAATGAGGCACCTCAAAGGCCCATCATGACTCTACTCAGAATTTAGCATCTTACTAATTACTAGCATTACTTACAAACAATCATATAGTCAGAGATTTACCCATGATGAAACAAAAGATAATGGATGCACTAGAGTACACTATATTTGAACTATTGGAAATTGTACCCTAGGGCCAATCATTGTACTATGCACATTGTTATTTAATGAATTTCTCTTTTGTTATCATATCAATTGCATGTTCAATATGATTATTTGTATCCTTGGACAAACTATAGTGATTGTCTTAAATGTCCCTGGTTGGTCATCTATGAGGAATCATAGATGAAACAAGACTAGTATGACTTTGATTAATTATAAAGATATAAATCAAAGTCATAGGCACTTGAAAGAGTACAAGGTGCTGGACCGACCCGCTATGAGAAAGCTACATGGTACAAGTCATAAGCTTATCTCATATGTAACTATATCACTAAGCCCTTTGATCTGAGATCATCATGGATTCCTACATGATGACCACTGAACTTTGACCTAGTCAAAAGTCAACTTTGACCGGGTGATCATAAAGGCTATGATTGAGTTTAGTGATATTTATGCAAAAAAAAAATGAGTGATCAAGATGGAGTTTGTCCCTCACATTAAGTGAGAGATATTACTGGGCCCCTCGATGCGTAAGACTAAGAAAATATATGGCCATACTATAATGAAAAGGGTTTTTCCATTGCTACTATCAGTGCACTCAGAGATTAAGAAAGTAACGGTTAGGTAAAAGAGAAGGACAATTTCATGTCTCATACTTGACCAAAATATAGCGTGACAAAAGGGATGTGATATGGTTGCATGATAGGTTACATCGAATCATCGATCCTTATGTGAATTGAGTAGTTGTAATGTTTTGCTAGATGCCAATTGTGACTTGTGGGCTAATAGCGTAATTACCCTACTGCCAATTTCATATGGGCCTATAGGGTCGCACACAAAAACAACCCAATTCGAGCTATGATGTCCAAGATCATTGAATCTGGAATATGTCTAGATTCAATAGATGTAATATAGGGTGAATGAATTTTATATATATATATATATATATTTGAATATTTATTTGATAAATATTTATATATATATATATATATTTATATGAAATATAAAATTCAAAATACAATTATATATATATATTTGAAATATATATTCATATGTGTTGTGTGTGTATATATACAATATATGTATATGATATATAAAATTAAATATATATATATACATTTGAAATATATATGTATATATAATATATATATATATATATATATGATATATATTATATTATGTTATGTTAGTTTTAAATTTAATTTTATATGATAGATTAAATTTAATAACTAACATGATATGAGAGAATATCATGTCAGTTTTATAATTTGAATTTATAAGATAAATTTAAATTAGATATGATATCATGGATTAAATTTATGAGATAAATTTAATTAAATTTTCGTGGGCTTTTAAGTAGAAGATGAAAACCCTGATCCATATATTATATATAGATAGGGATGTCCTTTATGAAGGATAAGAGAGTTAGGAAAGTTCTGACTGCAAAAACACTTTGAGAGCCATGAAACACCCTATAGAAAGGAAAACTAATGTTCAAAGAAAAACAAACACTAGGAGCGCTAGCACACTGTTCAAGTTAGAGAGTTGTTCATGTGGATACTGGTAGAGGGAGCAGATCTATATTGTGAGCTCCTGAGATCCAAACTCTTGAAGAAAACATGCGCCAAGTTTAAAAGGTAACTTTTCTATCCACCTTGACTTAAATGAGTTCGTTCGATAAATATCAGGATAGGGACTTTAAAATTTTAATCTTCCACTGTGCCCCCTATCCAACATATAAATATATATATATATATTTATCAAATAAATATTCAAATATATATATATAAAATTCATTCACCTTATATTACATTTATTGAATCTAGACATATTCTAGATTCAATGAACTTAGACATTATAGCTCGAATTGGGCTGTTCTTGTATGCAATCCTATAGGCCCATATAAAATTGGCAATATGTTAATTACACTATTAGCCCACAAGTCACAAGTGGCCTCTAGCAAGACATTGTAACTACCCAATTCACATGAGGATCGATGATCCGATGTAACCTATCATGCAACCGTAACACATTCCTTTTGTCACGCTATATTTCGGTCAAGTATGAGATATGAAATTGTCCTTTTCTTTTATCGAACCGTTACTTTCTTGATCTCTGAGTACACTGACAGTAGCAATGAAAAAACCCTTTTCATTGTAGTATGGCCATACATTTTCTTAATCTTATGCATCGAGGGACCTAGTAATATCTCTCACTTAATGTGAGGGATAAATTTCATCTTGACCACTCATATTCCTTTACATGAATATTACTAAATTCAATCATAGCCTTTATGATCACCTGGTCAAAGGTGACTTTTGACTAGGTCAAAGTTCAATGGTTATCATGTAGGGATCCATGATGATCTCCAGTCAAAGGGCTTAGTGATATAGTTACATATGAGATAAGCTTATGACTTGTACCATGCAGCTTTCTTATAGCGGGTTAGTCCAGCACCTTGTTCTCTTTCAAGTGCCTATAACTTTGATTTGTATCTCTATAATTAATTAAAGTCATACTAGTCTTATTTCATCTATGATCCCTCATAGATGACTGACGAGGGATATTTAGGACAATCACTATAGTTTGCCTAAAGATACAGTTATCATATTGAACAAGCAATTGATATGATAACAAAAGAGAAATTTATTAAATGACAATATGCATAGTACAATGATTGGCCCTAGGGTACAATTTCCAACATCCTCTCACTTACATTAGGTACAATCATTAATTTGTCTAATTCCCATTGTCCTGTCATGACGCCTTTTGGGTCAGATACAATCCATCAACTTGACAAACAATCTCCTCCTCGTGAACAGCTTTAGGCTTCCTAGTGTACATGGAGTACAACCTCTCCTATTCTGAAGGCAGCTATAATTGTGTAGGACTTATACTTTATGCATTTGGCAGTTGGCAATCATAGTTAAGGGAAGGAATGCATGTTGGTCGAGGCTTAATAGATTGCATGTTTATTTACATGAGTTGAAAAATAAAGGCAAGGTAAAGGAAGGGTCTTAAAAATACTACAGAGGAGCAAGAAAGGTATGGAAAAATCTATCCAAAGGAGGAAATAGGTCAACAAAATGGTTGAGGATGAAAGGCATCATAGAGCTTGCGTGTCTTCATCTAATGAAGCGTTGAAAGAGAATTTGCTTACGGTTTGCTCGCCTAAGAAAGTTATGGAATTTGCTCAACATGTCAAGTAAAGTGAAATTCTAATGGTGAGGGCTAATGCAATTAGTTTTGGCAAGCTCCTTGACATCAAGTACATACAAATAAACCATGCTTTGTATAGAAGTTTGTTGAAAGCAATTGACCTAGAAACAAGAATGCTATCAATAAGGTAAATTGAGTGACAAGTTAATGCTAAAGATGTGCACATGCTTATAGGTCTTCTAAAAGAAGGAGGGGAGGTAGTTGAAGAAGTTGGCGAGCTATACAATGAGTTGAAAGGGAAGTATGTTAGGTGCAGATTTTTGAACATTAAAAATAGGATCATTAAAGGAGATGAAGAAGATTCATTTAAGGTATTGATTGTTCTGTGCATATTGGGTATGCTTCTATATCCTCCTGCAAGAGGAGAAGTGACTTCACAGTTGGTGAAGATCATCTCTTGTGAGAAAATAGCTCTGACTTCCTACAACTGAAGTGAATTTATTATTAAAGAGCTAATGAGGGGGGTCAAGAAATACAAGAAGGCTACAACCAATAGTAAGAAAAATCATATGTTGGTGGTTGCCTTTATTTCTTGATGGTAAGTAGCATTATTTAATTGTTTTTACATGTTGATTAACTTGTGTATATGACATCCTTTCTGCCTTGTGATTTTAGATTATGTTTCTTCAAAACTTTCCCTTGGATGGTAGCGATTTTACTATGTCAAGCGATGCTTTACTCTATTAGGATGATAAGATGATAAAGGAAGCTATCGTGAAGGAGAGGGACAGTGTTTGAGGGGTCCTGTATTCAGGGTCTACACTAGAGGTGGAATGCAAAGGACCTACACTGCTTAAAATGGTCGAGGCACCCATGAAATCTACCCCATAAGTGTCACCTATGAAACTTGGGCAGCAGAAGGACAACCAAGCTAGTGATCCTTCACACCCTACGTTTAATGATCCAGTATGTTTTAAGTTACGTATTGTAGTTGATATGTCATTTCCATTTATATTCCGTGGCCTTATTTGTGTCTTTTGTGCAGAAAATGTCTCATGTATATAACTGAATAATAGGATTACTTGGTGACGCTATTGCCAAGAGGATATTGCAACTGCAATCAGAGTTAGGAAAGGATGTTGCAATTACAAATGAAGAAGATATTTCTGATGTGTGCTAGAGACTGAGCTGCAAAAGATGAAATGTAAATGTGAGGAGGTGTCGATGGGAGCTGAGGCAAGCAATGTGTAGGATAGAGATGACCTTCATGAAGGGAGTAACATGCATAGGGTGGATGTAGAAAGCAAGGACCCAAGTAAAGCTGAGGCTGGTGCTAAAGTAAAACCCATTGCTGTTGACTCTGGGGAACTCATGACGTCACACATGGGTTATAGTTAGTAGTAGTAGAGTCTTCTCGCTTGTATGTGCTAGAAGAGGAGGATGCTTTCATGGATTGATTCATGGCGAGACTATTATGGCCACCCCTCCAATTCCAAGAAGGTCCTTGAGGAATATAAAGCCCTCATGTTTCTTATTTTCACCTTTCTTCTTAAATGCATAACATAGGGTCAGGTATTACTTGACATTGAAGGCAATTCAATCATAATGTAATCATGTGTGTTCTGTGTGTTAGCATGATCATAAGAATGTAATTGTCCTATAGGCATGTTAGCATGATCACAAATTATTTTACGTGGTATCACATAATGGTTAACATAGAAGGTAGGTAAGGGCACAGGCAGATGTATTCATTTTACATGAAATTCAATACAAATAGCATGTAATTTTCACACACCTAACTTTGCTCATGGATTAATTTACATGAAATTTTTGAACAATACAAGGTTTAGGAAATTAAAAATTCACACTCAATCTCATTTGCAAATTTTTGAATAAGCTTAGAATGCATGAAGAACAAAGGGAGCAACTCAAAAAAAGAGGAAAACATAACAGTGCTTGCTTAGACAAAAAGGAAGCTTTCAAACACAATGTGTGCCTAATCATTGTCACTTAGGCTGCCACCACTATGAAGAAGCTCGAAACTCTTTCTGAAGAAGCTCAAAACTCATGGTAAATACTCGTCTATTATAAGCCATTCGATTAGGGCACCGTGCAAAGAGATGGGGTTATCTTTCTGTTAGATAAGGAGGCACAGCAAAAGATTAAAATTTTAAATTTCCTATTCTGATGTGGACTAAATGAAATCATTTAAGTCAAGGTGGGAAGAAGAGTTACTTTTTTTTTTGCTTCAGGTATGTTCTCTTCAAGAGTTTGGATCTCAAGAGCTGACAACATAGATCTGCTCCCTCTACTAGTATCCACACAAACAATTCTTTAACTCGAACAGCATACTAGCACTCCTAAAGTCCGTTTGTCTTTGAACATCAATTTACTTTTTCTCTAAGGTGTTTCGTGGCTCTCAAAATGTTTTGTCATCAAAACTTTTCTAACTCTCTTAAACTTATCTTGCATGTCCCTTTTCTATCTTATTTATAGACCAGGGTTTTGCTTTTCTTTAATGAGCCAACGAAAATATTAGATTAAATTTATCTCATAAATAAAATCTATAATATTATATCTAATTTGAATTTATTTTATAAATTCAAACTATAGAACTGATATGATATTCTCTCATATCATGTTAGTTATTAAATTTAATCTATCATATAAAGTTAAATTTAAAACTAACACAATATAATATAATATAATATAATATATATCACATATACATATTATATTACATACATATACACGAATACACACACACACACACATATATATTTCAAATATATATATATAATTATATTTTGAATTTTATATTCATATATATATATATAAAAATATTTATCAAATAAATATTCAAATATATATATATATATAATTCATTTACCCTATATTACATTCATTGAATTTAGACATATTTCAAATTCATTAAACTTAGATATTATAACTCGAGTTGAGTTATTCTTGTGTGCGACCCTGTAGGCCTACGTAAAGTTGGCAGTAGGCTAATTACGCTATTAGCCCACAAGTCACAGGTGGCCTCTAGTAAGACATTACAACTACCCAATTCATATGGAGATCAATAATTTGATGTAACTTATCATATAACGATATCACATCCCTTTTGTCATGTAATATTTTGGTCATGTATGAGACATGGAATTGCCATTCTCCTTTACCTGACCATTACTTTCTCAATTTCTGAGTAGACTAACTATAGCAATGGAATAACCCTTTCCATTGTGATATGGCCATACATTTTCTCGATCTTACTCATCGAGGGGCCCAATAATATATCTCACTTAATGTGAGGGACAAATTTCATCTTAACCACTCATATTCTTCTTTATGAATATCACTAAACTCAATCATAGCCTCTATGATTACTAGGTCAAAGGTGACTTTTGAGTAGGTTAAAGTTCAGTGGTCATCATGCAGGAATCCATGATGATCTCAGGTCAAAGGGCTTAATGATATGATTACATATAAGATAAGCTTATGACTTGTACCATGCAGCTTTCTCATAGTGGGGTCGGTCCATCACCTTGTATTCTTTCAAGTGCCTATGATTTTGATTTGTATCTCTATAATTAATCAAAGTCATACTAGTCTTGTTTCATCTATGATCCCTCATAGATGACCAACCAGGGACATTTAGGACAATCATTATAGTTTGTCCAAAGATATAATTATCATAGTGAACATGCAATTGATATGATAACAAAAGAGAAATTCATTAAATAACAATGTACATGGTACAATGTTTGGTCCTAGGACACAATTTCCAACACTTTCTCTGTGCTTGTTGCCCACAACTCAGTCATACCTCACACCACTATTGATTGTCCATCGGAAGCATGCCTCACCGTCTTACCTTGTTCAAATCGCACGAAGAAAGGAAGAAGAGAGGCAAATTTATTTTCTCAAAATTTTTTATTTCAAAAGGGTTTATTAAAAGGAAAAAAAAAGCAGCTTGGTCATTCAACAGAATTTGGTCCTTGGGACCAATTTTGGTTGCAAGCTGGTCCTTTCCACCAAATTTTCCATAGATCTTCTCTATTTTGAAAAACAAATTCTAATTTAAACTTTTAACCTCTATCCATATTTTTATTATATAAATCTTCTTTATTAAAAAAAACTATATTTAAGTCTAATATGTTAATTATGTTAAAAATAGTCTTCTAATTAAGATTCCAAACCATATTTATTAATTAAAAATTGTAATAAGACAAATCATGTTTATCTTTCATCATTGTTGTAAAGTTCGTTAGTCAACTTTGCAGCTTATGATCACAAATGTAACGTCCTTCAGTCAGACATGTGTGGCTGGGAACAGGCTATTACCACGAACCTGCGCCTTATTTCCCTTTGATTTTAATTAAATTGATTTAATTAATTATTCCTAATCTTATTATCGAAGTCCACATCATTTAATCAACATACTATTAATTCACACCGAATATAAACCATGTCCGTGAGAAGCAGCCAGTTAATTTAGACTCAATCAACTAATAATTTTGAATAAACAATTGGGTTATTGATAATCGGACCTCGGTTTTATTTTTAATATTAACAAGTTATTAGTGGGTGGATTCCAATAAATGATTATGTTATCAATAATTCTTATAAAAGAAAATTATGTTATCAATAATTTGATTAATATAAAACTTACTTTCTTTTGATTGTTTTGTCTATTTATTTTTTTATTATATGGTCAAATTATATATCTGATCGAGCCTTGTTTATTTCAATATTAATCGGATAAGAAACAAATTAACTAGTTTTGGGTTGTCTTCTTCTTTCTTCTTCATAAGTTTGGCTAACATCCATTAGAATTCCACTTTGCTGATGCTTTAAATTATGGTACAGTAGAATAATCAGAATGAAGAAAAGAACAAGTGCATTGCAGCACATAGCTCATAAGTCATAATTCATAAAAATTGAACATGAAGACACTACGGTATTATATTTATGAGACATGAGAACAAAGTTAACTAACAGTGATATCAGCATATGAGAAATCAGATACATATGGCAATTTTCTTAGTATATCTTGATTTCAAGCGTGCATCTTATAAGAAAACCCGCAAGTTATAAGTAGTAGAGTTATATATTGCAAAATTTAAAATGGCAAAAAAATTGAGAATATGCAAAATTTCTAGTTGAGAGGATTTTGAATTCCTATGGGCCCGTTTGGATTTCAGTTGAGTATAATAGATTATGAAAATAATTGATTAAGTGGTAGATTATAATCATAATTGATTATGTTATAACGCAATTTGTGTGGATATTGTTTTTTTAAAATTGATTTTAATAGAATTGAAGATGTTTGGAAAATTTAATCAAAATTAATTTTTAACTATATAAATTACTATATAATTTAATTTTTAAATACCAAATATTAATTTTTTGAATATACAAAGTTTAAATTTTATTAAGAAAAAAAAGGGAAAAGAAGAGAGTTTAATTTTATTTTTACTAAATTATGTGCTTTCTTTGTAATTTTTCTTGGGCCTTTCTTTGTAATTTTTCCCAACACTTTTTGATAAACTTTCTGCGAAAGCTGATGGAGAGAGCTTACGGAAAAATGCGCGTCCTGACTCATAATCGATTTTTGACCATTTTCAACTGTTTGGGTAACTTTTCATATTAATCGATTTTTTTCCTCAAAAATTGATTAATGAGGCAATCCAAATAGGCACTATATCACTAGTAGAGTTCTAATTTCTAGAAGACTAATAAAAATACAAATGTAACATCCCAAAAATTTTAAGACTCAGATTTATTTTAAAAATAAAATATAATATCTATAATTAAATTAATATTTAGAATAATTTGATAGAGGTCTAGTATTTGAATTTTACTAAGCAAAAGTTGGGTTTTATTTTGTTTTTAACTATGGAAAAAATTATCAAAGTTGACCCGAGCTTTTGTGCTATAATAAAAAATGTTGGGCCCTTTCTTGTAATTTTCTCCAAAGTCTTATATCAGCTTTTGAAAGACCAAAATAGACGCAGAAACTGAATTGAAACAAGGAAAGGAAACACACGAGAGGGAGAGAGGAAGAAGAGAAGAGAAAGAGAGGAAGTTAGGCTTGGATCTAGGAGGCTTTACGACCGTTGCGAGCTCGGCTACACGATAGGTAAACTCCCTACTTAAATCCTCTTCCCTTCCTCTTGATTTTCTTCAATTTTTAGAAGAGAGAATTTCTGAATTTTGATCCCAAAGGCTTTATTCTTATAAGCTTTTGTTTCTTTGGATCCTAGGGAGGATGTTTTGAGTTTCTATATAGTGATCTAATGTTTTGAGTGAATAATTGGATGAAAAGAGGTGTTTTGGGCACAAATTAAACCCTGAGAGATTGGGTTTTGCTCCTCAATGGTTTAAGCTTATTGATTTAGTTATAATTTTTCTATTTGAGCCCAATAAGATTTAAATTAAGGTTTGGTTTTCATTATAAGGGCTAATGGTGAAAGTTGGTGACACTAAGTGAAGGTTTTTAATTGATTAAAAATTATATAAATTGGAAATTAGCCTAGTGATGGCTAATAAATGGTTTTGGTGGTTAAGTAGTATTATGTGAATGGTTGGTTTAATATATAGACTATTAGGATGGATTATGACTCATTGACTCAAGTTGTGTGGTATGAGTTATAGTCTTCATTAATGCTATTTGTCATGATAAGTGATGTGGATCACTTATATATTTTAGGGATTGTTGGTGGAATTTGTTTGGAAGTTAAGGAACAAACCGAGTCCTATTTTGTACAAGAGGAACCCTTTTAGTACCAAAGTGTTGAGGTAACAGGGAAATTTATATTTCTTATTACTTTGTTTTAGCTATTTTTGAATAAATATTACTAGCTATCATGCATTACATGTTTTAAAAGATTAAATGTGCTTTATAAGGGGTTATGGGGTACTACTTTGATTATAGTGAAAATATGTTTTTCTAATTATTTAACAACAATATTTTTATGGAAACAAGATTTGTTTGCATGTATTATAATCATAAAGAATAGAAGTTGCACTTAAGGAAGTGTAACTAAGTAAGGTACCTTAGATAGGCTAAGGAACCGTTTAAGGGAGATTTATAAATGTTATACTACCTTAGAGTGTTGAAGTGGTCAATACTCGGGAAAGGTAGACACGAATAAAAGGCATGATCTCGATGGGAGTTCACCAATGAGAAGGTGTGGACTTTTGATATTCTATGGCACACTGCCAGTACTCAGTGTTGCCTTATGTATTGTGGGCTCAGTGCACTAAAGTGGTTAGTGTATTGAGTGTTCGACACCTCTCAGTGGGAGAGAGAATCTGACATATGAAGTGTGAGGTTGAGTGCCTAGGCTAAGGTAGCCCTTACATGAAGAGTAAGTCGGGCTGGCTCTGGGAGGGAGTTAGCTTCGACTGCTCAGGATTCACATCGAAGGGGCATAGGCGGTTCGGTGGATTAAATCATGCCTTAGATTATGTTTTATGCCTGTGGAGGTACAAGTGGGTATAAGGTTTACCTATGAGTTAAAGAGTGCCGGGGGCATTCTGTTGGTCATGAAAGGCCATACCAGCCTATGTCATGCATTCATGCATTTTAAATGGTTAAATTATATACTATGTTGAATTTATTATTCGTTTATTCGATTATGGCTTACTTTGTAATAATCAATGTAGATTTCTCTATTACTGAGACTGTGGTTGTCTCACCCCTTTCTTTTCAATATTTCCAAGTCCAGGCGAAGGAACCAGTGGAGGATGGGGAAAGGAGCATAGCTAGGGGTTGTTTGTGAATTGTAAAGAATTGTAACTCCTTTCTTTTGAGCAAATCTATTGTAATGTATTTAGAATTAGGGTGCCAGTAGGATGTGATTATGTATATGTGTGTGAGTATGTGTGGATTGTATGGCTTGTGTATGAATTTTTGTTTGCTTGTAGACTTGTGGCTAGAAAACTTGGCTATGGTGTGTGGTTTTGATGGATTTATTTAGTAGACTAAGTTTCCACTATAAAAAAATATTTATTTTGGTATATATGTGATTCCACAAGCAAATGCAAAGTGGTTGCATTGCAAATGGTGTATTATGGGCAAACATACACCTTGAATAGAGAGAGTGGGTGCGTGGGCCCTACGAAGATCTCTGAGCCAAGTGAAAATGTTTAGCGTGTGTATTCATATGTGTATATGATATTTGGAATAGTTTTTGGCCACTCTTGTGTGATTTGTGCATTTTGGGGGTTTAGGGTTCATTTTGGGAAATGGCACCCGGGTGATCAAATTTTGGTATAAAGGATTTTTCTATCATTTAAATATTCTATCAGGTGTTTTTAGTCCTATTTGACGTATCCAAAGTGTTCTCACAAGTTTGTGGCCATTAGGATGAGATTTGGACAATTTTGAAAATGGTTTTTACCAAAAAACTGTACTTTTGCATCCGGGTGTCCAAATCTTAATCCGACCGTTGGATTTCTCTAAAATTTGGGTCACAAGTAAAACCTTTTATAAGCTTCATGTGGGCTTTAGAATCACGTCGATTGGATATCAGACGGAGAAACGGAGCACTTCAAAATTTGGTCCGGATGAGCTGTTTGCTGTCATGACAGCAACATTGATGATGTTGCAACATGCACAAAATTCAATCCGTCCGTTGGATCTTTCCAAAATTTGGTATGCTAATAGTAATATTTAAAAGTGACATGTGGGATTTGGAATCGCTCTGATCAGAGGTCGAATGATGAAATGGTGCACCCCAAAAGTTAGCTCGGAGGTGCTGTCATGACAGCTTTTTAGCTGTCATGACAGCAAAAATGACCTAACTTTTAACATGTCTAATTTTTAATCCGACCGTTGGATCTTTTTGAAATTTGGTACGCTTATAGTACCCTTTGAATGTGATGTTTGAGCTTTAAAATTTCTTCGATTGGGGATTGAATGACAGAACGGCGCCTCCCGGAAGTTGGCCCGGGAGGGCTGTCATGACAGCATCTTTTTTATCTCGCTTTCGCCTAACTCGCTTCCGTGCGCTATAGGCAAAATCTATAAAAAAAAATTTTATTTAAAAAAAAGGTTTTAAATGTTTATTTTGCAATCGTGTATCTGCTTAGTGATTTAAATAGTTTATTTCTTAAGTTGGTTTTAGGATTAACTCCTTAACCACACTTAGTTTATTTGAATTGTGTGATTTTTAGATAACACTCGGGGCAAGTGTTACAACAAACATATATATCATAATCTCCAATACCACTTGAATAGGTCTGTCTCTCCCAGATGGTGTTGAAATAACATGACTAAATGTCATGATACTCAATGGAAGAAGGACTAATTGGGTAAGAAATGAGGAACACGTGTCACAACAAAGTGAGTACGCTTATTAGGAGGCTGTAACAGATGCGCATGAAAGATATGGAAGTGAATGGTGCAAAGTCTGTTACAATAAATTAAGAGAAAATACTGAAAGGAAAGGATGTGAAATGATTTTGTGATCTCTCTCTCGTATGATCCTATCCTTTCTGAACAGAGGTCTCTTCTTCCATTGAGTATCATGACACTAATTCCATATAATTTGAAGATCACATTAAAGAAGTAGCAGCAATAATTTTCAAGATCTTTAAGTTCTGTAGAGATTTTCCCCATATGTGCTACTCAATCTTTGATTATGAACATGACCTCCAATGCTATTTTTCATCAACATCCCACAGCTAGAAAATCAACAAATGAACAAGTCATTTAGAACATGACCATGAAATCAGAAGGCAAGGATTGTAAATTTTCAGTTCAAATTAAATACATGCATCGAGATAAAAAGCCATCCATTTTGGTAGTGACATTATTGGAATTGGAAACTTTATTAGTATGTTAGGCATCAAAATATCTAATTATATTCCCCACTGAACTTAGACTATGACAGAAAATAATGCAGACATCATGAAAATACTAGAAGCCTGGCATCGATTTTTGGCATGACTACATTTCTCTAGGAATTATTAACAGTACTAAAACTCTTGATAGAAGAGTCATATAGAATAATGTAATTAGTTTAGTTTCACTGAACACCTTAATGCAATACTATTGAGAATAACTTCACAGGCATATATCAGTTAATTAGTTATCTATTTCTCTTGGTAATGTTCTCGGACATTCATTAATATTTAAGAAACAAAGTCACAGAAGGAAAGGACTATAGGGTACCTTTGATCATGAGAGACTAATTCAACAATTTTAATTTTCCCTTGTGCCATAAGTTTTTGGCAGTTGTTTCATTTGTTGCTACATTGATTGACAAGCTTGGTAGTGTTGTTCCAGATTCAAATCCAACTATGGAATAAGAATTATAAAGTAAAAACAGATGATATAAAAAGGAGAAGTAGATGCAAGACAAAGTAAGCTTAGTTGTTAAATGTCATTTATGAACATATCCAAAGGTTACTCAACTTCCACAAAAGAAACAGACCCAAGACTAAAAGAAGAGAAAATTTTGCAGGCAATTGATCATTCATTGGATTAATATCACATATAAACTAATCTCAGATGGAATCAATGGTTTGTGATTGTCACTTCAATAAGACTAACCAAAGTCCACCTATACCTGCAACCATCAAAACTTCAGGGCCAATTAATCTATCACTTCACACACTTTCAAAAGCTAATGCAAGGGCATAGAAGAAAATCAACAAAAATTACAATTAATGTGTCCACAAACATACTCTTATCCTTTCCAACAGAAAAAGTGCATAAAGTGTCAGAGTTTTACTGTCAACCTCAAACCTCTATAAAAACAAACCAAAACATAGCAGAGCTTTATTTTTAAGAATGGAGGACTCTTACAATACCAAAATGAGGCAGGGTAGAATAAGAACATCCACAACCCTATGATGGAAAACATTGGGTCCTCCTTTCTTCCTCTCATATTGAAAATCTAAAAGAATCAAACTAAAATATCCGTAGAAAATAAAGAGCAATATCACAACTAGGGTGATAAATAGAATCCAAACCCATTGTTCATCTGCATTTTCGACAACTTTCTCATATAGAATACTGTCAACTGATGAGGAACCACTACTAGTGTAACCTCCTCCTATATCCACTTAATATAGAAGAAGATTATGGTGTTACCACTACCTCACATCAATCACATGAATCAAATTCCATTTTAAAAAGCTTCGACCGAAGACTTACTTTATAAAATCAATTAAATCACACTTCAATTAGAGAAAACACAGTGGAAATAATTTATACACATCTCAAATACATAGTGAAAATAACTCACCAACATTCCTATCACAAATGCATGCATTTCAACACAAATTAAAAACTGAAACTTAGTCCGTATGTTGTGGCGGACGGTTAGTGCACCACGACATGTGGCACAGAGCCATACGCTTGCCTTGTCTGTGTCATGCGCTGCGGCATGTGCCTCCATGCGCTGCGGTGCGCTTTTATGTTTTTCTACTGTCATTTTGACAGCAAAAATGATGAACTTTCGGCGTGAGCCAATTTCTCATATGACATCCGATCGGAGTGATTCAAATGCCTACAAGAAGCTTAGCTCGTATACTAACTAATGAGTTAGTTTAGACACAATCTAACAATCCGATCAAAATTTAGACACCTAGGTGCAAAAAGTCACTTTTCCTAAAAATTTTGCGCACCCAAACGCTCAAATCGATCCCTTGCTCTCATTAGACTACACTAGGCCTTGAACCAAGTCTAAAAGGATCTAATACACCTGATTGACCTTAATTAATCAAAATCATTATCATATATCAAAATTTGACCCTTCTACGGCCAATTTTCACAATTCACTAACTTAACATACTATGCCATTTCTCGGCATAACTTAGCTCACTCGACTATTTCTCAACTCATACATATGCAATCATATCCACAATACAATCTTAGCCTCTAAATTACTCATTTCATCATAATTTGTCCCTTGGCTTAAGATTAACCAACATAAACAACCAATTCATCACAACCATACTCAAATCAAAGCCCTTTTGTCTCAAACAACACATACATATAATCAGGTTTGATTTCACAAAAACACAATTCAATACATGCATGCAACTTATGGAAACTTATATACACTTATATATACAAACTTTTACTTCAGTTCATTACACAACCTCAGAGTACACGGCTTCTCAACTCAAGCCGGTCCAGACTCTCTTCCCTTGGCCTGATCACTTCCCAATCCTGTAAACATGTAACCATGGGAGTGAGATAAAAATCTCAATAACAGAATAACTCTATCCTATTGACTATCACATGCAATAATATGAGAGTAAACATAGTATACCATTAAAACCTCATTACATAGTATTTTCATCACATATCACATTTCATTTTTCATCTTTTCATCAATCCCAAAGGATTCCGTGTTATGTTAAGATATTTCATCATATCATATAAAATACTAGCATGATCTCTACCAACCAAACCTCCAATCACCCCGACATGAAATCATAGGCTCATCTCAGACCAATGTACACTCTCATTAGTTTTGAGCTCACCTACAGTGGTAGAATCACCCAGCCAAAGATGTTCTAACGCACAATACGGACTATGGTTTTCCCCCAATGCACACAATGGGGCGTCGTTGACTCCAACCCGTATCACAAAGATACTAAAGAGTCTCTCATCTCCAACACAGTACCTTAATAGGCACTCAAGAGATCTTCTCTAACATAGCACCTTTTAAGGCATTAAGGAGAATTGTTTCCAACACCGCACCCTAATAGGATACTAAGGAAACCTTGTCATATGGTCTTTATCATCTTCTATACTCGGGTGAACTCCCACCACTCAGATCATGCTTTCTCGAACCATTTAAGGTTCGCTTTTCACAATTTACTTTTTCTTATACGTAACATATATATATATATAGCACTTTACATTACAAAACATAATTTCAATGCTCATTTCGACCAAAAGTCATTTTACACACGCAATCACTCCATGCCACAAAACATGCTCAATTTAAAACTAGTTCATGTATTACATAGCATACTAACATACAGTTACAATAAACAGTCAAACAAAGGAAGTTATTCGGTTACCTCAACCCTTCTATTACTATAAAGGTTACCCGTGGATTTTTACTATCACTTAAGCTTATCTCAAGCTTTCTTTCTCTACTCACGCGTCCAATATGCCAATCTGAACACATTTGGCACATTTTAGTCATTTGGTCTATTTTGACCAAAAACTCATTTTTGCTATTTAAGGCTATATTCATCCATAAAATCTTTTCTATTTATCCATTCTAAGTCCATAACTATCCAATTACTACTTTACATCACCTTAATCGGTCTTATTTCACTCAAGACAGATTTTTGCCCTAACTTTCTCTCTCTAAAGGCCAAAATTGAGCCTTTGAGTTCAAAGCTCTACCGTTCAGCTCTATAAACCAGTCACAAAACTCTAATTTAACTTCCAAGAATCTTTTTATTACTATTAGGCAAGAATCAAACCCCTTAAATTTTACCGATTCAATTTTCCTATAACTCATTTTCAGAGAAATTTGTGTAGAATGGAAGGTAAGAGTTATACGTAGCTTACTTGGCAAGTTACCAATCTGAATCACCTTCCACCCTCCAAAATGACTTAACCTAACTTCTCAGCCCTTCTCCTCTCTTTGTTTTGTGTGTTTCTTAAATTCTCTCCTATGAAATTTCTGAAATTTCACGACTTATGAAGGAAAATTCTGGTCCATGCGTTGCGGCCTACGCAGCACAAGCCGCGACGCGTGGCACAGTGAGATTTATTCTCACCACGCATACTTGCTTCGACCCGATGCGCACTCCTATCACCTATATTTACTCATATAACACACAACAAAGTCAAAATACCAATTAATCCTCTGAATCTCTAATCCCATTTTAATTTCCACTTCACCTTTAATTAACCTCTAAACTTAGGATTAAGAAATTCAGGATGTTATAACTAGGATAATGGAAACTTCAAGAATGTGGTTCTGTGGACTAGATTTCTTCTGAGGATGGGATCATCACAGATTTGCTCTACATATTATATACATTGAAACTCAAGATAGTCCAAAGACATGGTATTTGGCTTAGCATTTCTACACATGGAAAAAAATAAAAGCATGAGATAGAATCATAATTACACGGGCAAACATGTCTTCTAAAAATAAACATATTGCTGATGTGCATTAGTTGTTAGATAAAACAAAACTCATGTAAATTTTGCCATACGATTAGATGATGTGCATGAGTTTCTATGTAGTGCTATGAGGAAATAACTAATCGATGAAATTTATCGTGATTATAAAATTACAAACACTCAATGAAACTTTACATGATGATCATATTATTAGAAATTTCATCTCTAAAAAGAGCCAATAGGAGTTGCTCTTGAAAGGCTAAAACACATCCTTGGAAACTACCAATAATGTAAGAGTAGTATCATTACTGGAATCACAAGTAAAATCCAACCATGTTGCTTAATTATGGGAGAGGTACCATGAGATGTCGAGAGAGATGAAGGTCACAACAAGGATTGGCAGTGCATGATATGGCATATGATTCTGGGAAACTTGGGATAGTCCAAAGACTTAGTATCTCACTACGTGTTCCAACCCAAGGAGCAAAAATGAGCTTAAGCCAATGGGTTAAAGAAATTAAACATGTATATTGAGCTTAAATCTTGTTGCAAAATCATATACTCCTTCCCATCATCAATTTTTAATGCATCTTCCCATCATCAATAAAGGAGCAAGATGTACAAATTCACATAGATTAAGGAAATTATTTAAGTTGGTTATTTATAAAAGTTCTATATCGATTTTCCAAAATATCCCTCCCTTTAATCATTTACTCCTTCCGATCTTACTTATAAGTCAGTTCTAGCCAGGAATGAATCCAGAATTCATCACATAGGGGGCCATAATTGAAATTTTATCCAAATGTGAGAGGTCATAACTGAAATTTTATCTAGATGTAGGGAACAATGATTTTTTCATTTTTTATAAACAATTATTTTAAAAAAATTGGAGTAGGAGGACCACAACCCTTACTGGCACTCCTAAATTTGTCACTGGTTCTAATATGTTTTACTAAAACTAAAGAAAATCTTAAACCTCATTAATTTTATTTATAAATTTAATAAGTTTTCACTTCTACCCCACATAAGGGCAAAAACAATTATTTTTAATAATTTTTCTTGCATTTAATAATGGTATAAAAGTAAAATAAATAAAAAATAATGAAGTGTCATGTAAATATGACTAAAATTAATCTTTGTCATTATCCTATAAATAGGCCTAATTGCACACATTAATGTTTGCAATAAATATGTATTAAGTGAAGAATTTTTTTTTCCTAAAATTGATATTTATTTACATGAAATTATTCTATATAAACAAAAAAGTTTTCAAATATGATTATTATTGTCAATATACAATATTAACACATTGAATGTAATTTAAAATTAAAATCGCCTAATTTTAAAGTTTGGTTGAACAAGTGGGCAACGATTAGAAGATGTCATCATTTATTAATGATTTGAACGCGTTCCCCTCTGTGAGGAGGGGGGAACAGTCCGTACATGTTCACATTTTCCTGCAAGAATTTTACAGCTCGCAAATACTTTAACAATTGCACATCGTTTTAAATTTTGTTAAAGATAGAGAAAGTGCCAAAAAAAAAATGAAGCTAAGAAACGCAATAATAATAAAGTACTAACCTTTAATTAAGAAAGAATATTAGTGAGGAAACTCTATATATGCATCATAACTCTCAAGTACTTAAAATTAAATTAATTTTTAAAAATAAAATGGCCTAAGAAATAAAAGAATGCCAACATCATAAATAAAATTTAAGAAGTTATATTTTATTGGGAAGGAATACAATAGTAAAAGACTGCAAGCCTTCTTATCTATGGGAATAAGTTTCAACTTGACAAAAAACAAAAAGAAAAAAGTAAATAGAACAAACTAAAAAACTCTATCATCTGTAATCCTACAATTAAAACTAGGAGACTAGGAGCTTATTGAGTTTCAGATTCCCATATAAAAAAATAATTACAATGATAATTTTGTTGATTTTGAGCAGACTGCAAAATATGTTGCCTTTATTATTTTTTTGGTAAGAAAAAGAGTGAAAATATCAAAACAATGAAATCAACTTATTAATGGAAGGTTAAAACAAATACCTATAAGGGAAAACAATTCCATCTAATATATATCAAAGTGTGAAATGTGAGAAATTTTATGCAAGCTTAGTCCATCCACTTCTTTGTACTATTGCTTTAGTAATGAACTATCTCTTAATATATATATATATATATTGAAGAAAGGGAGTTGGCTAAACCTTCCTCTGGCAAGCACTTGAGATTTGGGCAATTCCAAATATGTAACCATTGAAGAGATGTGAGGAAGAGAAGCCCAATGTTGTTTATTTTTGTCAAATAGGCACAAGGAAATATGCCGCCTACAATGAAGATGCTTCACTAGAGGTAGATGATGCAACACAGGCTTGCTTCTACTCAAAGCAAAGATCTACTGGCTCACTAGAACCCACAAAAAGACCAGGTACTCTTCATACGTGACAGGCTCATTGGCAAGCAAGTTCACATACTTCGCAATGATAGAAGTATATGAACCAGAGGCCTTCATCTCAACTTCAACTTTAGCATCTAGGGAGACATAATCAGGATCAATGGTAGGGATAAGAAAGAAATCCTCTTACGCTGTGATGGTAACCCTAGGAACATGAACATGTTAAGAGGGGTGATGATCGTAGGGCTAAGCTCGAATAGGAAAGCATTGCAACCAAGGGGCTAGAAGCAGAGCAAGGCATCAAGAAGCATGACGGGTGTGTCAATGTTAATGAGGGATATTAGATCAAGTCAAATAAACCTACCTCCTCCCATAGAGTGTAGTATTTAGATTGAAGGTGCTTCACCTACTTAGCCTACCTAAACGGACACCGGGGCCAATTATAGAATTTTTTTTCTCGAAAGATTCATTGAAGGAGCGAGTCTCCCAAGCCAATAACCTACAATAGCCATAGGTTAGGGATTGTGGGGCCCTCTAGATCTACGACCTTTGAGGCCATAGATAGGTAGCCAATATTAGTCTCAATGGCCAAAGTAAAACTATAAAAAGGGAGCACTATACCCAAAAAATCAAAGGGATGAAGTTTGAATTCAAAGAAAGTAAAAAAAAAAGCAAAGAAGAAGAACATAGTTGGAAAAAAAGGCTCACTGGAAGTGAAGACAGGAGGGAAGTCTTGTTGAAGACAATGATTCCTAAATAGAAAGAGTTAATATTAGAGAAAGGAAGTAACTTAAAAGGAAAGCTCAAAAGGGTAACATTTACTAGAGTAGCATCCTAAGGAGGCTCAAGTAGATTGTGAACAGTAGTTAATTCCTCAAAAAGAGGAGTAGGGATTATGGCTTGAGAAGCTTGAGCAGCATTGGTTTAAGATGTTATTGCTAGAGAAGATGAACAGAGCAAAATGCGAGTGCATAGAGTAGAAAAAGCTTGAAGGGCAAGAAAGAGTAGAGAGTATAGAGTGGTAGAAGAGACGATTGATGTGAAGTCAAAAGTTTATAGTCCTAAGGATTCAAAGAAACAAAACACCAAGATACTCTCCCATTCAAACATGTCATATGGCCTATGACCATTAGCTACTCACATGCAGGGGGCATTGTTTGGGCTTAAAATGAAGCGTCAGCCCACGATCATAAAGAGGAAGGAAAACTAAAATGACAGGCTGTAACATCCCAAGTTTTAATTCCTTGATTAATTAAACCTAATTAGGGTAATTAAGTAAGTCGAAGTGGTGTGTGGCTAGAGAGGTCTAATAATTATATTTGATGGTATTTCAGCCCTAGTTATGGTTCGGTATCGAGGCGGGCCACCCGGGTATCGAAAGGAGAAGAAAAGGAAGAGTTGAAGTTGCTGTGCCATACGTCACGGTGCGTAGATCGTTCATCATGGCGCATAACCATTTTTGAGTGAAGGAGGACCTCTCTATGCCATGCGCCACGGTGCATTGTGCGTCCACCGTGGCGCATGGCCATTTTCTGCAGTTTATCAAACACGAAATGAGATAGAAATGGAGAGAAGAGAAAAGAGAGAAAGAAGAGACACGCCAATGCTCTTGCTAGGGTTTACTTAGGGATGACTTTGGGAGAATTTTGAAGGCTATAAACACTCAAGGTAAGTATTACACTTATTAATTTTCCCATTTCTTCTACAGTTGAGAGTTTATGGTTAGGGTTTGATAGTAAAAGTGAGATTTCGATCCATATAGGTTATGGGTATGAATTTGTTGACTCAAATGGAGTTAATAGGGGTAGATTAGAGTATATAAACCTTAGTATATTGAGTTTTGTGTCTTGAGTTGTTGGGCACCATTAATGCCCACAAAATCTTATTTTTATGGGTAGTTGGAAGTTTGTGATGCCATTAATGGGGATTTAATAACTCATTAATACTATTGGGGGTTAAAGGTAACTATTAAACCCAATGGTTAGGCTCCACCTCTTGTAGAGTGAATGTTGGGCAATTTAGAAGTAGAGATTCAGGGTTCAAATGTTTGAGTTGGTTTTGTTGATGGAATTCAACTTGGTTGATTGTAGTTTTGGTTCTTAGTCACTTATTGGAGTGGAAATTCAAGTTTGGAAGCTAGTTAATTGAGGGATAAATCTTTGATCTTTCAAAGGTTTTAGGTAACTAGGGGAAAACTCTACTTTGGGTGGTTGTATGTTAATTGATTGTTGAATGTAAATTGTGAATATTACATGCATGGGATTGATTGTTAAAGTAAAAACTACATGTTAGTTTCATTGAGTATATGAAAAAGCTATTCTTGGCTTGAAAATGCAAAATGCAAAGTCAAGAGGATTTTTACTATGAATATGCCTATACTTTTGAAAAATGAATGTGATGATGTGTGGAGGTAGTTGTGTGTTAATACGAAATGAATTTTGAGAAAAAAGATGAGAATACACACCTGGGTAGTGCAAGGTCATGAGCCCAATGTGGTTGTTGTAAAAGTGAGTATATAAAAGTGAAAAGTGAGAACAAGTGAGTATTGTTTATGGCATGATCGGTGGCAAGAGTTAACCTAGGGATTGGGAGTAAAGAAAATCCATATAGTAATTAGGTTGTCCTCCGGTGCACAGGGTATAGCCTTGTCCCACTGTTTGTCGAGGGACTATCCCATAGTTTGTCAAGGGACTAGAACCTAGCTATCTCCACCAGTTCAATGAGGAGAATAGCCTAGGGTATGAGACACCCCAGGGATTCAAGAATGGGGGAAGTTATGGTCCGAGAGTGAGTCCTGTGATCTTTGGTTGGGTCACACCTCACGATGGGTGAGTTTGGGTAGTCCAGTCACACAGATGGAGCCCTAATTAATGTTACAGCCCATGGTTTCGGTCTGAGGAAATAAGGAGGATATAAGGTTAGTTGATCATTGCCTAAGTAAATATATGACGTGTCACACGTGTTTAGTGGTGGTATGTTGCTTGAGTATGGGTCATGTCACATATATGAGAATATGGTGATAATGCACCTAGTTTTGAGAGTTAAAGAAGTTATTTAACGATAAATGACAAGATATGATTTATGTTAGCATGTTATAAATTTGATTTCCTTGTGCATGTAATTAGTTTAAATTGACATACAACTGCATAAGGTAGGTTTAACTTTGGTTATTGAGTGGCGAGACTCACCCCTCTTATTTAATACTTTTCAGGCTCTAGCTCTGGTTTTGAGAGGGAGAAGACTAAAGAGGTGGGGAATTAGCATATTCCTACTATATGCCTCTAATTTTAGATTTAATTGTGTAATGGTATATGATTTTTCAATTCTAGGATGCATATCACCACACTTGCACTATTTTGGCTATTGGAATGTTAGAATTGTATTTTAGGCCCTTAGCCTTTGTGTATGTTGATATATATATATATATATATATATGTTTATTATATATGTTTATAGGGCCAAAATACTAGTGCAATTGTAGAAATGAAGATTTGAACATGTTTTGAATGATTTGAGTGAAATGCAGTGACACATTACCTCCCCCTTTGTTTCTGGTAAAATGGGGTTGAGGAGTGAATTTTTGTTATACTAATGTTTCGGTGCTTTTGACGTATTGTACTGGTAGTCCTAGGTCCATTGGAGAATTTAACAGCAGAATTTGCAAAAATTTTGTGCAACATGCCGCGGCGCATGGTGCCTAAGATGCGATGCATAGCATAGAGAGCAACACGCTGCGGTGTAGCATGCATGAGCCACGGCGCATTGCCCTGTATCATAGCACATGTTTCATTTTTCAACCATTTTTGACTTTTTCACTCCTCTGAGGTATCCCATGCTTCCATAACTTAATTTTACTCTGATATGAAAGATTTTAATTGATTTTAACTCATTTCTATTTAGAAAAATTGTGATCCTTTATTTTTTAAATTGAACTTTAGTAATCTCTCTTTAAGCTAATCCTCTGATTACCATGAGTTTTATTTGTTAATTGGGTTTAGTAGAGTGAGAACGTTTCACAGGCTCAAGTGATGACAAGGCTTAGTCTATTCTCAAAAGGAGTTGTGCCACGTACGTACTCAATGTGACCCTTAAGGCTCGGAATGACTGGATATTGAAAACTGTTAAGTGGACATGAGATCGTTATTTTGATGTGCCATGAATCTTGCAAGACTATGCTTAGTGATCATGGACATTTCACATGTAGGTTTCAGAATCTTTAGGCACCATGGTCTCAAATGAATGTTTATAAAAGGGGCTCAACTAACAATAGAAGGATGACAACAACTTACACTAGAAACCATCTCAAATTCACTATTATGAATTATTTACCTTGTATTCCATATTTAGACTTAGGTTTATTTCTAGTTCACAAGTTATAATCATTGTGATTTTGTACTTTATTTTCCATTAATCAAAAACACATTTTACATCAATCTCTTCACATATTCACATCTAGGTGAATTGAAGTAAAAGAGCCTAAGAACCCTATAGTTATCTTTAAGACTCTGCGTCTTTGGCATGCCTAGTCTTGTTATTCAAACACAACATTCAACTTGTGAAGAACAATAATTATACAAATATTTTAAAAATATATCCACAATTATAATATTGATATTAAAAATACTTATTAAATAATGCTAAAGAACATATATTATTACTTTCTTTTAAAAATTGTGAATACATTTCAAAAATACAATAATATATTCCAAAAATATCATTGTGTCTCCAAAGTAATTGACTATTCATGCAATAGAAACATGCTGTTTTTTGAATAGGAGAATTTCATCTAACGACCTTGAATGTAACATATTTTTAAATTAGGCTCAACACAATTTGAAATTTCATTACAAGATATTGGACTTAAATTAAATAAAATTGTAAAATAAAATTACCAAAATATCTTTATTCCAATATGTTCCTTAGTGAAAGAAGTAATACAAGGGAATTAACAAGCAATACTTACCTGGGAAGGAATTAACAAGTAAGTAAAGCTTTTAACAAGTAATATATAGTTGATTTTATAAGTTATGATAATGATTTAACAAGTCATGGGTTTAAATCATTTAAATCATCACATAGACTTCTATTATTAATCATTTACCTTACATGTTAAATGTGTCAACTTACATGTTAATTTTCTTTTGTTACTTGTTGCCATAAGCTACAACATACTGAAAAAGGATATTTTAGTTATTTTGTTTTATAATTTTATTTCAATACAGGCTCAATATCTTGCAGTGAAATTTTGAAATATTTTTGACCTAATTTAAAAGTATGTTAGATTGATGGTCCTTAATTTTAATGAATTGTCCTTTTTTAATCCTACATTAACATTTGTCTAGTACAAAATAGCATAGATGTTCATCTTGCAAATTCTTGTCAAAACACTGATTGCGTGTCTCAAAGCTTGGCAAAATTTCAAATCCTATTTCAAAGGGTTATGTTTTCTTTTGCCAAAAAGAGTCATATGTGTATGAGGTGATATTTTGATTGTTTATAGTTAATATTTGCGTTAATTATTTTAAAACTTTAAGCTTCCAGTTGCAACAATAAAAACAAGTTTAGTTTCACTAAATAAGGTTTTGCTATATAAAAATATTTTGTTAGGATTTGAGATCTAAGTGTTTCATATCCTCTCATCTAGTGAGTGTCCACACTATAGTTGTAGGATTTCAATGTGTGAAAATTCATGCTTGATCAAAAATAAATGAAACAAAAGTTAAAGGGCAGAGTTTTGAGGGTGCATTTCAACTTTTTCTCTACAACCATGTAAATAGTGGAATTAAGGTATAGGGTATAGTAAAAGGCAGAATTGTTTATGATTTTGGTGTCCTTTCCATATTTTGTGCCAAGTTAGGAATCATGGATGACAACTCCACAAGCAATGCAAGTCCAGACCATCTGGATTGTGCGATGGAAATGGTGAAGGAGGAGGTGCATGGTACCACTTGGATTTTGCCAAAATTGGGATATATGTATATAAATACAATCAGGATAAAGAGTTGCAAATCAGATTAGATGGAATTGCAAATATGAGAAAATAAGTTATAAACCATTTCAAAATTCAATATTAAAATATTGTGTTTATAAATAAAATTAGGAAATCAAGTTGCAAATAGAGGTAAATGAAGTTACAAATCTAGGAGGATTAGTTGCAAATTTTTGTATTTGAAATATTCTATTATAATTATCAAGGGTATTTGAGTCATTTCTAATGTATCATAATACCAACTAAGGACCTATGGGACTTACTTTGTATTTTGGAATTTGTTGAGACTTTATTGGAATAAAATGGTCCTTTTAGAACTTGGTTGTCATTGTCCCTAACATTTTCCTCTAATCACTATATATTAGTCATTTTAAGATTATCCAAGTGAACAAAATCATCCCATTTGAAAACCTGAAATATAATCAAAAAGAAAATAAAAAGAAAAGTAAGAAAAATATTGGAAGATATGAAATCATATTATAAAAAAAAAGAGAAAATTAATCTTCAGGTTTTTATAGTTTTTCTCAATTTTGATTTGGATTCCTACAGTTTATTTTATTTTAATCAAGCCCATATAATTTGATCCATTAAATATGTTAATATCTGAAGATTAAAATTAATAATAAAGTATTAACCTTCCAAAAACAAAATCTCTTTTAGAATCTATGGAAAATTTGATTTAATAATTTTGATCAAAAGTAAAAAAAAGAAAAAGAAATTGATTAAAACATTATTTTGTAACAACTTAGTTTCTTAATTTCTTTAAACAACATCTACCACAGTATTTAAAATTTTAAAGCCAATAAAATCTTCTACCATGGCAATTAAAAATTTTCAGGAGATCCAATTTTAGAACAACACAATCAACATGGGATATCCCAAACTTTAAATTCAATTCTCAAATCATCCTTAAATATCATCATCGTGATTATATTTCAATCACAAGCATCATCCTAAGACTTTAGGCCTATCTTCCAGCACACAATTCTAGAACAGAAATGTAAATATAAATGTCATATATAAAGTATTAGTTGCTTGCCTTAATTTAGCCAAGGAAAGTTTAAAGCTCGTGTGATCCTATGTTTTGATAGTATTGTTATTCAAAAATACTAAATGATCCAAGATATTGGCCTTTCTTCAAGGATGTTGTAGGAGCAATTGATGGTGCTCATATGTCATGCATTGTTAGTCTTGCTTATAATCAACCTAGATTTATTGCAAAGAAGGGATATGCAACACATAATGTCATGGTTATATATATGATTGGGACATGTGTTTTACTTCTATAATTGCGAGATGGAAGGTACGGCCCTTGATGCTCGAATATTTGATAATGCCTTATCAACTATGTCAATGAATTTCACACATCCACCTCCGTGTATTTTTTTTATAACTAAACTTCATTGTAGTTATTATTGCATTGATTAATTAATGATAGTCAAATTTATAAAACTTCATTTATTTATTAGGTTAATATTATTTAGTTAATTATGATTATCCTATACCAAATGGGTATCTTGGTCCTTAACGTTGTGAATGTTATCACTTTCCAAACTTTAGGCGATTTCTATTGAAAAATCTAGTGAATAATTTGATTCGAGTCGTATTTGAGAATACTATTCTTTAGAGTTATTATGCCATACAAGTTGAATGTGGAAACCCCAAGATTAAATGAACATTTCCTATAGAAAACAAGGTGTCAGAACAACATAAATATTAAATATGCAAACTAAAATGAAGAACTCAAGATGGAAGAAGAATGCTCAAAATCTCAAGAGTAATGTATTCTGATACAACCATGCTTTATATAGGTAAATTTTTAATCTGTTTTCATGGTGTATTTTTCTTCAATATTCACAATTATTTCTTACAAAAAATGTATGATGCACGGAAAAAAAATAACAACATAAATACTTCTTTCAAATCGTAATATGTAGATAATTTTTATTTTGCGGCAAAAAATATATATAATCATTATCATAATGCACATTTTAAAAAATTAATGGTTTTCATTATCAACCATTGAGAAGATATTAATTACATTTTTTCTAAAATGATATCTATCTAAAGTCTGCTATATTTTTCTCTTTCCAATTTATATAAAAAAGTCTGATATAATTTTTCATTGTGACTCTTCATATTGTAATTAATAGTTTTAGATATAGGTAAATTTATATTTTTTATTTTAAATAAATTTAATGAATCAATTACATTATTAATTTTAATGATATGATAAACAATATCTTAGAATAAAAATTGAATAGTGTAATTAAAAATTAAACCATTCAAAACATTAGGACCCTTGGTTCTAACCAGATACTTAAAAAAAATATATATGTCAAAATTAATTATGAATCTAAAAACATGATATGTAAAATAGTTCATATGCTTTTTAAATAAATTTTTAAAAAGTCTAATTGAAAAGCCAAATTAAAAAGCAAGTAAAATTAGCTTTTGAGGTAACTATAATTTTAAGTTTATAATTGATTTTAGCATGTATAGGAAGAAAGCACTTTCTTATTTAGCTGAAGAGGGGAAACCACTAAAAATCTAGTGCCAACAAAATAAATAAATAACAAATATCCAGGAACACCTTTCAAATTTATAAGATGTTAAATTGTGGCAAGAAATTTAAATACCTTAATCCTTGGCCTGGATATTAAAAAAAAAATGGGAGGAAAGAAACTCTTAAAAATAATAAAAAGTTTTTACTATTTTTAAAAATCTCTCTTTCTAATTTTTAATTCTCCTTATTTTCTTTTCGTTTTTTCCTTCCATGAAAATCAAGCCTAAGTTCCACTCATTTGTCAACAACTTACCTGTGCCCATTTAATGCACATAATGTATGTTGCAAAATTTACAAAATACAAGATGAAATAATGTAAAAAAGGTCAAAAAGCTTCACCCCTTCAATTCGGTTTTGCTCTTCCCAATGTTCTCCAGATCTTCTATCCCTTTTCAATTTCCATTTGTTGGTTTGGCATCTCTTCTCTTCATGTTTTAAACTCATTTTTATTTTTTTCTGTTTAAATATTGTACTAATAATATTTTAATTATCTGTTTTCTTTTTTAGATGGAACGATTAATCCTCTTATCAAAAGAGGAAAATTTGACAACAAAACTTCCTCCATTTCATCTTCTCATCTGTTGTAAAATTATTAAACCAAAATTTTATAAATATAAATGCATTGAGAAATAAATAAAAATAAAAAATTTAACTTTTTTTAAAAAAAAATAAACTATAATAGCAGTTCAAAATATATATATATATAGATATATATAAACCATTGTGATATTACAAAATCACCCGTTCTTTTTTTTTTTATGTTTCAAAATTTCAATTTGGTAGAGATTTGTAAATGACTACAAATTTTAAAATTCTATCACTGATGCTAGTAAAGGTGCAAAACTTGCCAAACTTATCCTGCCAAAACATTGGCAGCAGAAAGACACCCCCAACCATTAGTAGTAGCAAGTTTGAGTTTGACTAGATACATGGCAGTTTTTTGCAATTGCTACTAAGGACCCACTTGGTATGATTAAAATGAAAGAAATGGATATGAAAATGAAATTGGGAAAATGTTTATTTGGCATAATATGATTAGAAAATTTTTCAATTCCAATTCCACCAAAATATGTGAAAATGGCTTTCATGTTAGGATTCAAAGATTTTGAATTCCATGTTTGCACACTCCATTTTTTCCCCTCCCACTTTCATTCAATCTCAATGCCTACCAACCTTTGTGCAAATTCTCATTGTCCTCCTCGCCCACAAATGAGCTTCTCATTCCCATCGCCCTTCACTAACAACACTCAATCTTAAGAACAATGATGTCTAGAGGTGACTTCAAAGGGAGTGATTTCTTCAATTATTTCTTCTTTTTGTCATGGAAACCACACGAAAATTCAATAGACACTGAATGTGTGGGTCATGAATGTAATTAATGGTAAATCAATGTTAATCTCAAAAAATCAAGTCAAATAGCAAATAAGCATTAAATTTTCAAATTTTAGTCAAGTTAAGCAAGAAAATTGTAGTAGTGAATGATTTGATTTAAAAATAAAGATGAAACTAGGCAACTAAGATTATAAAATTGTAATAACCTTGACAATTTTTTAAATAAATATATATGTTAATTTGCTTAAAGTGTGTTTTATATTATTTCTTGGGATAAATATGACATGTTAGAGAGTTGATGTAGTGGCAGCTGAGTAGGTATTTATGTCTCAGGTTCCAAGCTCAAATCTGAAAGAGGCTAGAGGAAGAGTTAATTTTTTGCCCTTTTGCTATGTGAAATCACCAAATTGCCCTTCTCCCATTATAATATAATTCCTTCTCTTTTCTTTTCTCCAGCAGATTGGTGCGTGAGTCAAGAGAGCTGTAGATTTCACCAGAAACTTTGAACCCTCTTCATCCAGCCCTTCATCCATTATCATCATCCTTGTCATTAAACTACTCGCCGGTGACCTTGAGAATGCCGAAAATTCCACTATGGGAGACGTTCATTGGCTGGTTGTTCTCCCCTGTTTTCGAATCATTCTCCCTTATCTTATCGTCCATGAACTGTGCGAACGTTTTAAGTGATGGACCCCATGGCACGAATGACATAACATTAATGGCAACGAAGCTTGAGGATGGTAATCATGAGCATGGTGACATGGAAGGAGACCAATACTTCTAATCCAACGTACCTAAAGACCCATTACAATATATTGGGGGTCCAATGATAAGAGCCCGAACTAAAGCCATGAAGCAAGCTTTGTTCACTCTTGTGCAAGAAGTTCAAGAGCTTGATGCTCTCAAGCCCAAAGGAGAGCATCTATATGTGTATAATGTACTTAAGATCCAAACTCATGAAGAGTCAAGCCCAAGAGATGCAGACCTTAACCCAATGCAAGGAAGACTACAAGTTAAGCCTCTTGCAAGCAAGGAGGCATGAAACCCTAGTGAAGAAATTAAGGGTGGCGTGATTTTAAATCCTTTATGATCCCTTGATTGTCTCCTAAATTATTTCCTATTTTAATGGTCCTTTGATTTGATTTCCTATTTTGAGGCTAGTCAAAGGTTAGAATTAATTATAGTATTAATTTTTAAATTTTGTAATCCCATAATTTTAGGATCATATCTCCTAAATTATGTGGCTGAATATTTTATCATTATTTTATATTATTTTTCCTTTTAGTATTAAGAAATTAGGGTTTTAATTTTAGAAAATATTCTTTTCTATGAACCTATATAAATTAGGCATGCTCCCTCTTGTAAACGGAATAGAAGTTGAATGAAATTATTCATTTTAGAGTTTATAACTCTTGTGAGCCTTAGTGCTTTGTGGTGGCATCCCATGTGAGAAACAGACGTGATCAAGAGCGTGATCAACTCTTGTGGTGTCTTCAAAGGTTGAGGTTTCTAGAGGCAGGTGCTCTAAAGGATCTTCTCCTTGATCATTATCCCATTGTTTATTTCATATCTTTCTTTATTTTCGTCATAAATTTCGTCTCTTTCTTTTTGTTCTTGTGTTTTTGTTGTGTCAGGGTTCTGTCCCTAAACTAGCACGATTCTGCTTCCGCGTCCCTATCAGATTGGCATCAGAGCTTTGGTTGCTAGTTTTGGTTCAAATTCTTGTCCTTTCTTCTTATTTTTCATCTTGAGTTATTTCTTTTTATGATCATCTCTTATCTATCCATTACTTCTATCTTTTGGTTTTTCTCTTCTTCATCTTTGTGACTTTTTCATCTTATGTGAGTTTTCATTTTATTAGCCTTCTCAAAAAAAAGAAAAAAAAATATACCTAGAAATTCGTGCAAAAAAAAGGCAGAAAAAAAAAAGAAGTGTTAGTGTGTTGAAAAAAAATCCGAAAATTCAAAAAAAATTACAAAAAAAATATTGCTGTGAGTTATGACTATAGAAAAAGGCTATTCTTGAACTCCAAGTCACCAAGAGGTTGCCTAAAGAGAAAAGTCAACTTGGGTGATAAGAAAGTCTTATACGTTGATCACTTTCTTATTTTAAATTTTTGGTAGCACTTTTCAAATTCTCTACTCTCTTATTTGATATTTGTGCTTCTCTCTTATTTTATTTAGTTTTCTATTTTTGTCTTTGAGTATTTGACTCTTTGACTTTTATTTCTTTCTTTCTTATTTTTATTGTCACGTGTGGTTTTTCCTTTAGCAAGCTTAATTTTATTTGAAAATTTTTCTTTCCTATTTGTTTCAAAATTGCAAAAAAAATCCTTTCTTTTCATCTTTGCTTGTTTTCTAGTTTCTTTAATTTAAAGATATTCACTTGATTGTTTCTTAGTTTCTTGATTTGTGTTTGGTTTCACCATTGGATTCTATCCACAAGCTTAGTGAGTGGTAAAAGGCAAGTGTGTTTTTCATCATTAAAAAAAAAGCCATTAATTTTTTTTTGTGAAACACGAGTGACTTTATTTATTTGAGAGTAAACACGTGAGTTTGTGTGTGTGAGGACCCATTTTTATCTTATATGGTTTCTAGTGCTTCTGTGAACATGAGTAACAAGGATGAATCCCCTAGTATTGATATGAACTCTGTTTTAGAACTTATCAAAACACAGTTGCAGCAGTTTCACTTGGAACTTGATCATAGGTTCCATAAAGAGGATAAAGATGAGCCGGAGACTTCCTCTTCTAAAGGAAAGAAGCATAAGATCCCCAGCGATGATGAGGAGTATAAAGAACCCCCTTCTCCTAAGGGAAAGAAATCCTCAAACGTAGTGTTGACTTACCGGACCAAAAAGTAAAGTATCCTTCATTCAAGGGTAGCAACAATCCAGAAAAATACCTTGATTGGGAAATGAAGATGGACCAAATCTTCATGACTCTTGATTTGTCTGAGTCAAGGAAGGTAAAAACTGCTTCTTTGAATTTCACTGACTATGCTGTTTATTGGTGGCAAGATTTACAGTACAAAAGAAGCCAACTTGGGAAAAAGCCCATTAAAACGTGGGAGAAGCTTAAAAGGTACTTGAGAAAGGCTTATGTCCCCAGCTACTACTATACAGAGCTGAATAGAAAATTAAGAATGTTTTCTCAAGGATCTATGATAGTGGAGGAGTATGTGCACGAGTTGAATATCTTGAAGTTTCATGCAAACATTCAAGAAAATGAACGTGAAGCAATGTCAAGAATTATGGATGGCTTGAGGCCAGAGTTGAGAGATAAGCTTGACTTGTACACTTTTGTGGACAAGGAAGAGCTCATACACAAGGCTATAAAGTTGGAGCAGAGAAATAAGAACAAACGTCCAAGTTCTCTTGGAAAGACTCCAAGACAACTTCCAAATGGAAGGATTCCAAAGCCAAAGATACATCCCAGGCCAAGGAAGAAATAAAGACCAAGTATGAGGGTAAAACTTCTAACCCTAAACCTTCTTCTTATTCATCTAACACTTCTCCTATTAAGTGTTTCAAATGTCATGGTGTGGGCCACATGGTGAGAGATTGTAGCAATAAAAGGGTTATGATCTTGAGAGATGATGGTGGCTATGATAGTGTGCATGAAAGTGATAAAGATGATGCTGATAATGTTGATGATGATTCTACCTCCCATGAATCAAATGATGAGCTTGAATGCAATGGTGTAGTTGACTCTATCTTGGTGGCAAGAAGAGCTCTCAATATTCAACCAAAGGAGGATGATGAACATGAGCAACATGAGCATATTTTTCACACTAGATGCTTCATCAAAGAGAAAGTGTGTAGCATGGTAATTGATGGTGGTAGTTGCACTAACGTCGCTAGCACTTTACTTGTAGATAAATTATCTTTACCTTTAATTCCACACCCTAAGCCCTACAAATTGCAATGGTTGAATGATTCTGCTGAAATTAGGGTTTCTAAGCAAGTGTTGATTACTTTCTCTGTTGGAGTTTATACTTGTGATGTATTATGTGATGTAGCCCCTATGCTTGCTGGACACTTGTTATTAGGTAGGCCTTGGCAGTTTGATAGTAAGGCTACTCATGATGGTTTTAGAAATTGTTACAAGGTGCCTTTTAAAGGCAAGACTATTGTATTAAATCCTCTTAGGCCCATCCAAGCCTATGAAGATCAACTAAAGATTACTCAAGATTACAAGCAAAGGAGAGATCTCCTTGATTGTGGCATGAGTGAGAGAGAAAAGAAAGAGAGTATTACTTTACTTGAAAATCAATCAAAAGAGAGGAAAAAGAGTGGTGAGAAGGTGAGAAAAGAAAAAAATAGAATGGTGGGAGTGAAGGAAAATAGTGAAAAAAAATATTATTGTGTGGGAAAAGTAAGATTCAAGAGGCTTTGATGAGTGAGCAAGCCCTTATTGTAATTCCCAAGAATATTTATTTTTTTACTAACACTTTTGACCCCACTTTGCCTTCTAGTGTTGTCTCTTTGTTGCAGGATTATAGAGATCTATTCCCTAATGAAATTCCTGATGGACTTCCTCCCTTAAGAGGAATTGAGCATAGGATAGATTTCTTGCCTGGAGCTGCTATTCCAAACAAGCCTGCTTATAGGGCTAACCCTGAAGAGACTAAGGAGATCCAGCGCCAAGTAGAGGAATTGATGATGAAAGGCTTTGTGCGTGAGAGCCTTAGCCCTTGTGCTGTCCCTGTTATCTTGGTGCCAAAAAAGACGATCTTGGAGGATGTGTGTTGATTGTAGAGCAATCAACAAAATCACTGTAAAGTATCGTTACCCTATCCCTAGACTTGATGATATGCTTGATGAATTGCATGGTGCTTCTATCTTCTCTAAAATTGATCTTAGAAGTGGTTATCATCAAATTCGTATGAAAGAGGGTGATGAATAGAAAACTGCCTTTAAAACTAAATTTGGATTATATGAATGGTTAGTTATGCCTTTTGGTTTGACTAATGCTCCTAGTACTTTTATGGCATTAATGAATCATGTTTTTAGAAAGTTTATAGGCAAGTTTGTTGTGGTTTACTTTGATGATATTTTGATTTATAGTAAATCTTTGACTGATCATATGAATCATCTTAAAAATGTGTTTGACACCTTGAGGGAATATAAGCTATATGCTAATTTTCAAAACTGTTTCTTTTGTATGACTCTGTTATCTTTTTGGGATTTGTTGTTGGATCACAGGGAATTCGTGTGGATGAGGAGAAAGTTAAGGCTATTCGTGAATGGCCAACCCTAAGAATGCAAGTGAAGTGAGAAGCTTCCATGGCTTAGCAAGCTTCTATAGGAGATTTGTTAGGAATTTCTCTAGCATTGCTGCCCCTCTTAATGAACTTGTTAAGAAGAATGTGACCTTTAAATGGGGTGAGACACAAGAAAGGGCTTTCCAAACCCTAAAGGATAAATTGACTAATGCCCCTTTACTTTTTTTGCCTAATTTCTCTAAAGCATTTGAAATTCAATGTGATGCTTCTGGTATTGGTATAGGTGCTGTTTTAATGCAGGATTCTAAGCCCATAGCTTACTTCAGTAAAAAGCTTCATGGCGTAGCTTTGAATTATTCCACCTATGACAAAGAGCTTTATGCTCTAAAGAGGGCCTTAGAAACATGGCAACATTATTTGTGGCCTAAGGAATTCATCATTCACTCTGATCATGAAAGTTTAAAGTTTCTCAAGTCTCAAGGTAAGTTGAACAAGAGACATGCTCGCTGGATGGAATTTATTGAGACCTTTCCTTATGTGATTAAGCATAAGCAAGGTAAAGAAAATATCGTTGCTGATGCCTTATCTCGAAGGTATACATTACTTTCCTATTTGCATGCTCAATTACTTGGCTTTGAGATTCTAAAAGATCTTTATAAAACTGATTCTGATTTTGAAAATATTTGAAAATCTTGTAAAAATCATGGATCTGGTGATTTCTTTAGATTTGATGGATTTCTTTTTAAGAAAAATAAATTATGCATTCCTATTTGTTCTATGCGTGAGTTGCTTACTAAGGAAGCACATAGTGGTGGTTTGATGGGACACTTTGGTGTAGAGAAAACTTTGGCTATTTTGTCTGATCATTTCTTTTGGCCTCACATGCGGAAAGATGTCATATCTATTTGTGATAAATGTATTAAATGTAGACAGGCAAAATCTAAGGTCCAACCTCATGGACTTTACTCTCCTTTACCCGTCCCCTCTCACCCTTGGGAACATATCTCTATGGATTTTGTAATTAGATTGCCTAAATCTTCTGCAGGAAAAGATTCCATATTTGTTGTTGTTGACAGATTCTTTAAGATGGCACACTTTATTGCTTGTGCTAAGACTAATGATGCTGTTAATATTGCTAACTTATTCTTTAAAGAGATTGTTCATTTGCATGGTTTACCAAGACTATTGTAAGTGACAGGGATGTGAAGTTTCTTAGTCACTTCTGGCGTACCCTATGGACATAAATTAGGGACTAAGTTACTTTTTCCACTACTGCCCATCCACAAACTGATGGTCAAACTGAGGTAATTAACAGAACTATGACTACACTGCTAAGAGCAATAATTCAAAAGAATTTGAAGAATTGGGTGAATTGTTTACCTCATATTGAATTTGCTTACAACAGGGCTGTTCATTCTTCTACTTCTTATTCTCCATTTGAAATTGTTTATGGTTTCAATCCATTATCTCCTATTGATATTTTACCTTTGCCTTTTTCTGAGCATGCTAACACTGATGGTAAGAAAAAAGCTGAGTTTGTGCAGGACTTACATGCTAAGGTTAAAGCAAACATAGAGCGAAAGAATGAGTAATATGCCAAGCAAGCTAATAAAGGCAGGAGACGTGTGATCTTTAAGCCTGGAGATTGGGTTTGGTTACATTTGAGGAAAGAGAGATTTCTTAATCAAAGGAAGTCCAAACTTCAAGCTCGAGGAGATGGACCTTTCCAAGTTTTGGAAAGAATTAATGATAATGCTTACAAGATTGATTTGCCTAGCTCTTATGGCAATGTTAGTGCCACATTTAATGTTTCTGATCTATCTTTATATGATTCTGCAGATTCAAGGACGAATCCTTTCCAACTGGGAGGGAATGATGGACCCCATGGCATGGATGACATAACATTAACGGAAACGAAGCTTGAGGATGGTAATCATGAGCATGGTGACATGGAAGGAGACAATACTTCCAATCCAACGTACCTAAAGACCCATTACAACATATTGGGGTTCAATGACAAGAGCCCGAACTAAAGCCATGAAGCAAGCCTTGTTCAATCTTGTGCAAGAAGTTCAAGAGCTTGGAGAGCATTAGGGCACTCCTCTCAAGCCCAAAGGAGAGCATCTATACGTGTATAATGTACTTAAGATCCAAACTCATGAAGAGTCAAGCCCAAGAGATGCAGACCTTAACCCAATGCAAGGAAGACTACAAGTTGAGCCTCTTGCAAGCAAGGAGGCATGAAACCCTAGTGAAGAAGTCAAGGGTGGCGTGATTTTAAATCCTTTATGATCCCTTGATTGTCTCCTAAATTATTTCCTATTTTAATGGTCCTTTGATTTGATTTCCTATTTTGAGTCTAGTCAAAGGTTAGAATTAATTATAGTATTAATTTTTAAATTTTGTAATCCCATAATTTTAGGATCACATCTCCTAAATTATGTGGCTGAATATTTTATCATTATTTTATATTATTTTCCTTTTAGTATTAGGAAATTAGGGTTTTAATTTTAGAAAATATTCTTTTCTATGAGCCTATATAAATTAGGCATGCTCCCTCTTGTAAACGGAACAGAAGTTGAATGAAATTATTCATTTTAGAGTTTATAACTCTTATGAGCCTTAGTACTTTGTGGTGGCATCCCGTGTGAGAAACAGATATGATTAAGAGCGTGATCAACTCTTGTGGTGTCTTCGAAGGTTGAGGTTTCTAGAGGCAGGTGCTCTAGAGGATCTTCTCCTTGATCATTATCCCATTGTTTATTTCATATCTTTCTTTATTTTCATCATAAATTTCGTCTCTTTCTTTTTGTTCTTGTGTTTTTGTTGTGTCAGGGTTCTGTCCCTAAACTAGCACGATTCTGCTTCCGCGTCTCCTATCACCAAGCTTCCTCATCATTTTTCTTTCGTCCATCTCAGGTGGTTGTGAGTTCGCTGGAAGTCTCTTGCTCTTCTCGCGTTGGATTCGTGCAGTAGACCTCCTCTCTTCTTCTTCCTTTCAGCTTATTATACAGAGCTGTGTCTCATCTTGCTTCCTTGTTCGGTCTCGGTTGGGTGAGGTATAGATTATGGGATTTTTTTTCTATTGCTACTGTCAAGTTTCTCAGCTATGTTTCTTAGTTTATTATGCTTCCTTCTACTCGATTCTGATTTTTGCTCTATTTTCACAAATTTCATTCACATGTTGCTGATGAATGGAAGAAATCAGCTTGCTGGAAATTGGTGGTACTGGTTATGAGCTAGAGTTGATGTGGATTCTGTTCTCTTCACTTTCTTTCAAATAGTGCTTCGTTTTTCCTCTTGCTCAGCTGTGAATTTCATTTTCCTCCTCCCCTGCTGTATGTCGTTGGTCCATTTGGGGTGAAGAGTCTTGATCTCTTCTCTCTTTCTTCTTGGTAACTAACGCACCTATGTGTGTGATGAGATAATATTGAAATTGCTTTTCATCTCTTGATTTTCTGTTGCTGCCCATGACCGAATTAACAAAATATGCATTAGTATTGAAGAATGATGGTGATACATATGGGTTATAGTTTTGGAGTTAAATTGATTTTGTTTGATTTGGTTGATGTTAAAGAATTTATTGAGATGAAATTGAAAGAGACAAGCTTAGATATTATTGGTGCCTATGAGATGTTATTGAAGGGCTTGTATGAGGAAATAAAATTTAACTTCTAAATATTGATGGAAATTATTGGTTTAGGAATTCACCTGTAGATCTATAAAGGAATTTAAATTATTGGCTTGCATGCAGTTATTTGTATATTTGGAGCTTGTTTGATTTTTGGTAAATTGTTGAAGGTTTTAAATTGATGAGGTAGAAGTAATGCACCTAAGGTAAGTGGTGCAAAGATTGGGAGAAAACTTCTATTCCAAGAAAATAGAATGGCATGGTTAAAGTTTTATGGAGAAAGTTAGAGAAATGAACGATAATGCTTGAACTAACTTTAAATCATAAATTTGGTTTTGAATTTTAGATGGTGGTTGGTAGAGATTGTGTTATAAATTTAAAAGTTATTAAAATTGTATATATTTATATTTTATAGGGTGTGTGGAAGAACAAGACCCTGACAAGAATTAAAAGAAGAATACTTTCGGGAATTCAGAACTCTAACGTGTAAGTGAATAGCATTCCATTTAATTTATTTTTAATAGTCTTTACTGAAGTATTTTATTCTTATGAATTGCATTAATTTTGAAAATTATGAAATATTAATGAAGGACAAACGAGTTGTGATATGTGCATTTATTTATTTTTTAAAAAAGGGTATTTCTAAGATGGATGAAAGCATTCTCATATGGTTATTAAGCTTTGAAATGTATCGGCTATTCGATTATTGCAAGTTTGGTATATTAGCTATTAAATATGATTTTCGCAAATTGTGAGAATTGAAATAATTCATGCGAATTTGGCATTGAGAATGGTAATTTTATTACAACAATAATTATTTTTCTTGCATGTTTAAAACGTGAATTTTTTTAGAGGACTCTAAACAGAATACTGCTGCTAGCGGCAGTTTCGTTGGCCCGAGCACGCTATGGTTAAAAACTAACTAGTTTGTCTCGTGGGCTTTGTTCTCACGTTTGATATTCGTGGGCTTTGTACCCACGTTTGATTCTGTGGCCTGAGCTACGTTTGGTTAGTATTACCTCATAGACTGTGTGTCCACATTTGTTTCGTAGCTTTGGCTACATTTGGTTACTTACCCCTGTGGACTGTGTGTCCACGTTTGTTTTCGTGGCATAAGTCGCGTTTGATTATTTACCCTCGTGGACTATGTGTTCATGTTTGTTACCTGTTCTGTTGAGTTCTCAAAATTCTACATTTGGACAAATATCTGTTTCAAAATTTACATGATTTTGGCTAGCAAATACATCACTCGGATTTACGTGTGAATAAATGGTTTTCTTTAAGCATGAGAAAAATATATTACTTCCAACTTCCTTTCATTTTACGATTATGATTACAACTTACAAACTTACAAATTTATTTTGTTTAATTATTTTTATTTAGTTTATGCTATCATTAGAGTTTGTTAATTTAAGTTTTAAAATTTTACTTTAGGAATGCTATTCACTGGAAAACTTATTTTGGCCTCAGATTTGTGAGCTGACGTTGATTCCACCATCGACCTCTGAAGGGCAAAATAACTACAGTGGGTGGAAATTTTTGATTGGTATTGTTACTTTTAATGTAAATATATAATTTGTATGTCTTTTTGATTTAAAGGAAAGATTAGATGCTCCACATAAATTGTTGATAGACTTTATTTTGGTTTGTATATTGGTTGCTGGCTGGAAGGAGCTATGCTCCTGATTTGTATTGTTATCTGTAAAAAATTTCTGTTGTAGAATTTTCAGGAGATCCTAGTTACAGGAGATGTTCTACTAAAATTTCTACAAAAATGTTGAAACTTTCTCATGACAATTAGCATGAAAAAGATTATTTTAATTTTCATGTAATTTGATTAATTTTTTCTTTCTTTTCTTTCGTAAAATGGAATAAATTTTCATTTTGAGGCTTACGGGGATGTGTGAGTGGTTCGCACCCGTGCCGGTCACCCTCTATTTTCAGGGCATGACAAAAACCCTCTAAACTCAAGAACAAAATATGGAAAGCACTCTAGAGTTCAAATCCCTCATTTTCTCCATTGCACTTAAATTACAAATTAAATTAATTTTTAATTTTAGTTTTAAAGGTTGGGACACTTGAATTAATCTTGAATATTTTTTGATTATCCAAAATCCTACTTAATTCTAATTCAACAATTCCTTGCTAAAATTATATTAAAAGCATTAAGTTAGAGACAAATTAATTATAGTTAATCCTAAGCATTAAATTCCAATAGTCCAAATAAAAATTTCTTTCCCAAGTTTAATCTATATATTTACCCAAATTATTATTTAATGGTGGCCAATCATCAAGCAATAACACAACAAAATTAAAATTAAAACATAAAAATCCATTAATAATTAATTGGTAAATTATCACTACTACAAAAAGGCTTTTCTACTACCCTAATTCACGTCCCATTTTAAAAATGGGACTTAAAAAAAAACAAATCAACGTCACACAGATAGGAGAGGAAAGTAAATTTAAAAATTCACGTCCCCCATAAGCTAGGTGAAGTAGATTCTTTAGAATCCACGTCCCCCAACTGGGAAGGGGACATGGATTCTAAACAATCCACGTCCCCCAACTAAGAGGGGGACGTGGATTCTTAAATCCACTTCCCCCTTCCCCCTGGGGGATGTGGATTCTCAAATCCACGTCCCCCTTCTAGGAGGGGGACGTATAATATGTTGAAATTTTGGACTCCGTGCATACTCACTTTTTCATTTTTCAAAACTAGTGTGTCAGCTCCCTATGCTCTGTCTCTGTCTCCCTCATAGCTTCCTCTCTTATCTCAGCTCCTCATCTCTTTTCTCTGTCTCCGTCTCAGCTCTCTTCCTCGTAGTTCCCTCTCTCATCTCAGCTTCCTTATTTCTTTTCTCTGTCTCTCTTTTCTTAGCTCCCTCCCTCACTTTCTCTCTCAGCTCTCCCTATCTCTCATCTCTCAGATCCCTCCCTCGCTCTCTCTCTCTTATCTCCCAGCTTCCTCATTGCCTCTGTCTCTCTCGGCAGCTCTATGGACGAAGAAGCCGAGCCACTCACGACTAAGGACCTCTTCTCTTCTCTCCAGGTATTTTTTTTCCTTGTTTTTTTATTTTCTTGAACAGGTCTCTACGCAAGAATGTGATTTTTGTTTTGACCTAAGAATGTGATCAATTAATTTTAATTTTACATGACATATATGATATTATGATGCTTAAATTTTGTTTGAGCCCATGAAAGTATGTACTTATTATTTTAGATAATTTTATAATTATATAATTAGAGGTGCAATCGTTTTGTTTTCCATTGCATTTGGTGTATTTTGTTGTGATAGTGTATAAATGGTTGTAAATGAATTGCTATTTATTAGACTTTCACTGTATGAATTGGCTGTTTCTATGACATATTTTGGCAGATTTTATTTTAGTTGTAAAGTAAATGCAAATTATATATAAAATTTTTTTTAAAAACCACGTCCCCCTATAGGTAGAAAGAGACGTGGTTTGTGAATCCAGATGAGAAACCACATCCCCTTATACCATAGGGGACGTGGATTCTTAAAAAACCACGTTCCCCTATATCAAGAGGGATGTGGTTTCTCAATATATGAACTAGGCAATGAGAACCACGTCTCTCTTACTAGAGGGGGATGTGGTTTCTTTATAAACCACGTTCACCACTTATAAGGGGGGACGTGGATTTTGTAGAAACCACCTCACCTATTATTAAAGGGGACGTGGTTTATGATATTCCACGTCATAGGCATTTGCGACGTGGAAATGCCATTATTCTAAGTCGCCTAATATGATGTCCCCTTCAATTGTGACGTGAAAATGCCTAAAAATGTGACGTGAAAAGTCTATTTTGTAGTAGTGTATGATACAATTGGGAGTTTATAATACTCTAAAGTACCAAAGTTCAGCCACACAGCTAAATAAAATATCAAAACAGCAGAATACTGGTTCAAATTAGACACATAAGAGACAAAAGGAAAAAAGTAATTAATGAAAAACTCAATGAAGACATAAATGGTAATAAGTTCTCTTCCTCCTAAGCTCCAAAATCACCCCAAAATCTCCAAAATCACCTTAAAATCAAGAACTTTAGAGAATGTCCAAAATGAAGCCTGCTTCAAAAAAATCCTGCCTCCTTTATATTAACTAGAAAATGGAGTTGTGCGTTTTGACAGCAAAAATTGCCATGGCAAGTTCCTACTCTGGTGTTTGTATAAAAGCTCTATTGCAAGAATTTGCCATGCTAATTGGGTGGTGACATGTCATGACATCTTTCTCTTTGAAATTTTTCTTCACTTTGACATCCCTCCATGCTCATTCAAATGCAATCTCAAGGTCATCTAAAATAATACAAACAAAAATAAGCAAATAAAGACACATAAAAAAAAGATAAAAACAAAATTTAAAACTACTATTTACAACAAAATTAAATTATAAACCAAATTACCAAATAAAGGACCAAAACTAAAAGAAAGAAATAAAATAACTCTTTAAATCCATCCAAAACTAATTTTAAAACACCAAAATATAAAGAATTATTAAAGGGGCTAGTTCATCACAACATGACTAATCATGTTCGAATATTCACTAAGAGAAGTGCTTATATTTAACACCTGATCATTGTCATATATTTAAAATTTGAAATATGAAACATCCTGTTTTAGGAACTATTATTTAGCAACAGAAGCTATCTTAGGTTCCATTAGAAGAAATTAGAGACAAGAAGGACTTAAAAATTTTTAACTCAATCTTTGTTTGCTTTAACTTGATATTTCTAGAATTTTTGACTAAATTCAAAAATTCATAACTTATTCTAGAAAACTTGGATTTGTTGGACATAATGACTTGTGACATTATATTTAGCTTAAATTTTAATGATGACAAATATAGATGAATTAACTATTCTTATGCCTAATTGTTTTCATATATATATATATATATATATAGAGTAGTTAACTATGACTATGGAATAAGTGCTTTAAAGTATTTTTACCTATGTTGTTCCATGTTTCATGAGATTTGAAAAAATGATTTGTGTGCATCAAAGCTATTTTATACTATTATATTTTTCCTCATCTTAAGTTGATTATATATCCAAGAGTGTTCATATTATTATTCTTCATAACTTGGATATAGGCATATTAACACTTGGACTAATCATTTTATTCATGATATATCATTTAAGATTGTCCAAAGTAAAGATAAGAGTGAGCATGAAGGGGCAAAAATCAAAGACATCATTAGCATGCATGCTATACTCATGATTGGAGAATATAAAGAGAATGATGATCTAAGAAGAGCTTAAAGTATGAAAACATTTATACAAGCTTGGATGTACTTGGAAGCCTCGGACTTGATAGGTATATATCATTAGGCTAAAAGTATTTATGTTAAACTTATTGATTTAGATATGCAATATTAGCTCAAGATATTTTAAATCAAAACATGCATTTTAGCTCTTAAGAAAAAGAGTGAGATAATTTCCTATATTCATGATTTTCATCTTTGAACATATATATCTCACGAACTTTTAAATATTTTAATTACTTGCTCCATAAAGTTTTCAAAGTTATTCTATTTACTCAAAATAGAGTTAAGTTGAAAAAGTCTTGAACACTTGAAATCTAAGCTTTGAAATGGAAATTGTGCAGAAAATCATTTTTGACCTTTTTGTCATGTTCTTATCATATCTCTCACTATATAAATTATTTTAATGTGAGACATATCTTATTTGAAAATATAATTCAACATATTTTCAATGATAGTTTATTTATTTGAAATGGAGTTTTATTGAGAAAAATATGAATTTTAGAAATTGAGTGTTGAGATATTGATTCTGCACTACATTTAGACTTAACCTTTATTCACTATTTTTAATCATATCTCAAAAGTTACATTGAATTTGAGTTTGAAAAAAAACTAGACTTCAAGATCTTTTCAAAGATATATAATTTGTCAAATTTGGAGTTGTATTGTGTGAGCTAGAATATTATGAAATTATGTGTAGTGAACCCTCTAAATCATGCAAGAGCAAATAGTCTCAAAGTGATTTATCTTGAAATAGTCTCAGAGTCCAAATCATGTGTGAAACACCTTGCATGCACATGTGATATGTCACTAGAAGCCTAGTTTCTCACTAAATAGCCTTTGTAGTCTAAATCATGCATGAAACACCTTGTACCCATGCACGAAATGTCCTCTAGAGCCTTGTTTCTCATTCTTTAGCTTCTGTGGTCTGAAACATGCCTGAATACAACTTGGCCTCTTGTGTGATTTGCATATCTTATGTGATTTGTAAGGTTCCAAGAAAGAATAAGCCTTAGTTTCTCACAAGATTTGTCACCGATGGCTATAATTACTGTGTAACGTCTCTAAATGGTCATATGATGTTTCTATCACTTATTTCACTCCATGGGCTATAAATATGACACTCCAAACTCATCTTAACAAGAGATTAACCTCAAAAATCATCAATCTATGAAATTTATGATCATATTACTCTTATTATACAAAAATCATTATTACTGAACCAATATCATTTATATCTTCATCATTTGAGTATTAGAGCTTCATTGAACTCACCATTACTCTTAGAAAGAGTTTCAACTGTGATTTACATACTCAAAATCTTTGTAAAAGTGAGGGAGAGATTTCCTTGCAATCAAAAGAAGTTGTTCTCTTGGAAAAAGAAGCTTACTAGTAAAGTGAGTTGTTATAAAGACTCACAAGTGCCTAAACTAAACTTGTGGATGTACTGTGGTGGCAAGCACCTACTCAAGCTTATGTTATAGTGAAGAAAACTGAAGTAGTTGCTTGGGGACTAGATGTAGGCTTAAGTGGATGAGCTAAATCAAGATAAATTATTTTTTGCAATCTCTCTTCCCTCAACTCTTTATATTTCTAGCAACCTTAGTTTACGCCATGTTTTAGTGTATGATATTAAATATGATACATCTACATGCTCTTACTTAAGTTTGCACTTAGAGATTGTTTCTAACATTCTTGCACACATTAAGTTTATGAAAATTACTTTAGCATTCTTACAAACAAAGTTTGGAACTCTAATTTTGTGCTTCTCCTTCTTAAAATATTAAATTAATGCCTATTGAATGTAACTTGAACTTATTTTATGATTAAGGTTCTCCCTAATTCACCCAGTAACTTAAGATGTTACTTAATTAAAACAAAGAATCTTTTCAAGTTAGTCCTCACCAGCTTTGACTTTCTCTTTTCTAAATTTTCCTTTGTATTCTCAGGCATCTGTATACTTTAATGGAGAATTCCTTGTGTGCACTCACTTTCCATAATTTATATAAATTATATGTTATAAAACTAAACGCAGGTAAATTTCTTATAAATTCCTTATCTATAAGTATTTCTTTATTTTCTCTTCATCTTACCTTGAATTCATCTTAGATTCCTCATGTTTGAGTTTCTATCCAAATCAGAAATATATCATACTAATCAAAACTTCTTGCTGACACTTACAAGCACTCAGGTCTAAATTTCAGGATATTACCAAATATGTACTTCACTTAAAAATAAAAATTTTGTCCATGCTAAAATGAAAAATCTAAGAAATTATTTTAATATTATGTCATTCATTAAATTTATGTTTAATAATTTTAAAATTGAATAATAATTATACAAATTTAGAAGAATTTTATTAAATGATACCCTTTTAATAATTACACATTAAAGATAATTTTAATAAAGGGTATCTTCAAATCACTTTTTAGAAAGAAAAACAATTTCCAAACAAAAATCACAAATCATAATCGCTTAAAATTAAAACTTACTTTTTTTAATAGAAACTGAAATCATATATAAAAACAACTCAAAATAGAGTACCAAACAAATAAGGGGAAATGATAATTAAGGATCTTATAAAAACATTAATGATAGATATAAATCCTGAATTATCAATAAAATATATTTGAAATTATTTATAATATTAGTTGAAAATTTATGAGAATTAGTTGTAAATCATAAATCAATTACTTGTAATTTTCTTACTATCATTATATAGACAAATTGCTTGAAAAATCACTTAGAATTATGCATGATATTAATTGAAAAATTTATGAAATTACTTATGAATCACAAGCCAATTGCTTATGATTTTTTGCTATCACTAGGGAAATTAACAAAAAATACATAGGAATCTTCTAGTTTAGTTAGAAATTTATAAAAGTCTATTATAAATCTAAAACTAACTAATAAAAGATAATTATTATGAGAAATGACCATAATCTGTTATTAGGATTCAATAATTTAGGGTCTATAAATGTTATTAATATTTTGATGAGGTTCCTAATTTTCATTTTTCCAACCAAAAAAAAAAAAAGCCAGCTAAGGATCTCTTTCATCATGTTAGAAGAGGAGGAATGATCAAACATTAAAACGTTACAATTAACAAAAAATTTCGAATTTATATTTTAATTAAAATATTTTCTGAGGAAAAATGGAATCAAAAACGCCATCATCTCCTTGACAATGACAGGAAAATTTATAAAACACATTATATTTTTATAAAAAATTAAAAATAAATGCTGACACTGTCATGCAGTGGAGAAGCTCACACGCACCACACCGCACAGCACTATCGCACTCGGACTCGTCGCTTACTGTACTTACCCTATTCCTTCCTTGCACTACATGTATGAAACCTGAAAGCTCACTCACACACTGAGCACTCGCAAACGTTACCACTGCGAGCGATAATGGCAACCTTCACCTGTGAAAGCATCGGCAACGGAAATGGCGCCTCCGCCGCTGCAGCCACAGCCACAGCAGAAGGCGGCAGCGGAAACACAAACTACTGCATCACTGATTTCCTTGACCAAGGGAGTGTGGAGAGCTCAAGATACTACTACGCTCGTCGGACGGTGTGTGAAATGCTTCGAGATCGTGGTTATGATGCGCCTGACTTCGATGTCACCCGCTCTCTCGTTGATTTCCGTCGTGTTTTCGGCCAACAACCGAACGTCGAAAGCCTCCGTATCTGCATCCTCTCCCGCTCTGATCCATCGAGCAAGGTCTGTACTCATATGAGTAACATATTAGCATTGTTCTGTTTCAGTTACTGAAGAAAGCTGTGGCTTTACATTTTTTTTTCAATACAAAGAAATGCATACATATATATTTTTCTCAACTTCAAAACGCAAAGTACCGTCAACTATTGTGTTGGTAAAGACATTTTGTCATTGTTTACTTAACTGCAACTCTACTGTGTCATTACTATCGAATCATCAATGAACACGTAGCTTTTGACCTTCTAGTCATTCATTTTCGGCTGGAAGTTCACAATCATAAAGTTTTCTCATCCTGAATTTAATATAATGAATCTAGCAAAACATTTCCCCTCTTCAAAGAAAACTGGTACTTTGCCATATTCAAATGAGTTTCCCCACTTGACGGTATTTCACTACTTTGAGCCTTAACTATATTTCTCTATTTTGCATTTGGTGATGCAAAATAATACTCCCTCCGTTTCAATTATTTTTAGACAAAATCTTACATATCAATAAACCTCATTAGAAACACTTACAACCCTATCTTTCCAAAACAAAAATATAATTTTAAAAAAACCTATAATTTAATATATTGCAAAAAATAAAATGAAAATTAATTATAGAAAGAGAAAGAGTAATATTAAAATTGGTGCTTTAATGAAGCCTTAATCTATCCAAAGTATCTTATATTTTGTAATGGAGAAACTCCTTTAAAACGTGCTCTCTAATTTAGGACGGAGATAGTATTTACAATAGGAGATAGACTCATCTTGACATATTGTTGGCAAACTTGGGATTTAAGTGAATTGGTGCATGTGTGGTAAGTAAGAAAATGGAAATAAATACATCAAGAGAAATTTTTCATGAGTCCCACGTTGAGTAGCCTCACAAGTAAGTGTGGTTTATAAATTTAAGGGCTCTTCTTCTTTATAGGCTAGTCTCTTGGCATGAGCTCTCCTATTAAATTTGATTTCCTCTTCAAGTATGAAAGGCTCTCTTACATGAAAACTAGTTTTTTTGGAATGGGCTATTTATTTGGCCTTGTGCTTATGGCACAATTCAAATTGATTCTGTTGTTTACTCCAGTGTCAAATTTGTCATTTGTGTAATCAATTTAAAAGGCATATATTTTGCCATCTAATTAAACAAAATAAGAAATGCATAGATTATGACGAGAATGTAGTAGCATGAACTAGAATTTGCTCACTTAACACGCACACGCACGCACCACGCAAGATAAATGTCACTTGCAGGTTATGCTATTATCAAACCTTAAACTAACATGCATTTATCTGTTTTATTGAAGCACTTTTTAATAATTTTTTGGGTGAAAACTTTATTTTAATAATTCTAATTGCACACAATTGAGATGTCATGTTCTCTTTATATGTTATGGATTTACAACGGCTTAATTACCATCTTTGTAGGTATTGGTTATCTTTCTTGGAACTGCCGATGTCAAAGTTGAAACCATTCGTCTTCTATGTGGCAAGATTATGATGAAGAAAGATTGAGTCAAGTCATACTTGTTCTACAAAGCAAAATGACCTGGTATGCAGAAAAAGAACTGCAAAATGGGCCATTTAGCAGGGTTGAGACTTTCAAAGTAAATTACAAATTAAATTCCAAATTATGCTAACTAATTCTTTTCAAGGGCATTAGAATAATTTAGAAGTTATCAAGATTTTTGTGAATTTTAATTAAATAGTGAATCTCAATGTTGGTCGCGATCAAGAGGCCAGGAGATTCTCTATGTCCTCTTTTGTGCACTTTGGTAATGAACGTTTTGAATTATGTATAAACTTATTAAAGTTTTTTATTTCAAATTATAAAGTTATGGGAAGTATTCCCTATTAACTTTAGATTGACTTTGTTAAAGAGACTTTAATGAAAGTTTAAATCATTTACATCGAGTCAAGCCAAGATTCCTTCTATTTTGATTATGAAATATCCACTTAGATTTTCACTTGGAGTTTTTGTGTTGGCATCTACTTGAGTTTATCACATGTCCACCCATTTCCTATCTCAAAGATAATAAAGAATAATGTTCCAAAATGACTATCAACAAAATTTATATGATTAAAATAAATTTTTTATTAAAATATTTTTAAGTCAATTGAAAAATTGTAGATAAAATTTATTTTTTATTAAAGAAGGGGACGCATTTAACTTGGGAGAAAATAAAAGTTTAATAATTTATTTAT